>NW_024582713.1:556472-609230 GCF_018398535.1 Haplochromis burtoni
AATCAAAATCAAAATCAATTTTGCTTTTCCCCCCTTTCACTCCCGGACCCTTGTGTGTGTGTGTGTGTGTGTGTGTGTGTGTGTGTGTGTGTATATATATATATTTCACAATAATGAGATCTGTGTATGCTTACATAATATCTATGACCCAAAAGCTTGGGTTTCAGACAGTTGTGATGTCATGATTTAATGAGAGCAGATATATATTTAATGAGAGCAGATATAGGAAAGTTTTACATAATTTGGCCTATTAGTTTTTGCAGGAGGACAAAAAGCCACGGAGCTGTAATTAAAAAGCTTCGTTCTGTCTTGGCAGAGGAACTATTCCCAGCAACTTTTCAACTTATAGCATATTTGTTATTCGAATTCAACAAAACTCACATTTCACACATTATACAACTCAAACTAAACCACTTACAAGAAGCGGTCTAACATATTACTAATATTAGTAAGCCCTCCTAAATATGCAATTAAACATCCTCCATAACTAAAGAAAATTAGGGTTGTGCTGGTGATTGCCAACAGTCTGCCAGTCATGACAATATTTAGGGTTTTTTTTCTTCCCACTAATGCATAATAGCAATATTACATTCTTTAAATTCATATTAAACTTAACTTCCCTCACTATCTTGCCATATCACCATCCCTGCATATATCACACACAACAAGCGTGAGACTGTGCATACAGAAACCTCTGGACTCCTTAAAATGAACAGGGCTGTGGCGAGCAGCTAAAATGGCCTAGCGTAAACAAAACCACACAGAGCGTATTTTTGTCTCTTTTAATTTAAAGCTTGCTAATTTATCTCATTTCTTCATTTTTGTTCTTGTTTTAGTGGGATAAATAGAGAGACCATGGTGCAGAAAAGAAGAGGTAGGTGCACCAATTTTACACATTAACAGCCTGAAAGACAAAACGTTATGATGAAATGTTAGGACTTAACAACATGCTGGCTGTGCACTTCTGTCTGCAAATCACATAAATGATGCGCTTCCCTACTATCTTTGCACCATTTTGTCTGTGTGCTACAAAGTATACAGGAGGAAAGTGCTTAAAAATGTATATTTTTAAAACTGTGCTTTGCATGTGCAGATTTCTACAGATTCCAAAGGATACTCATCCTCACAAACAGTAAACGAAGCACTCACTGTTTAGATAATCTGTTTTTGTTTATCTGTGACCTCCTTGATGTGTCAGTCAGGAAATGACCCGCTGTCCTTATCTGCATCCATTTATAACTGACACGTTGGATTATGTGCAGGATATTGGATTACTCAGAGCCAGATCTGACTACTTCGAAAGTGAGATGAGGGGTAAAGGGGTTCCTGGTTCCTCGGGTAGTTGAGTGTACTTTACATTGCCCAGGAGTTCTGGAAGAACTAGTTTGAACCACATTCAAACACGAAAAGGAAGAAGATATCTTGGCTGACTGATTTGCTACTTGCAAATTTAGAAGATCATCTAAAAGCTGCAGCGTTGGATAAATCACAATAAATGGATGATTACCTCCTAAGAGGAGGGTGCTGCAATTTACCAGGTGCATTGTTTGGGGAATAGAAACGGAAAGTCACAATTTCTCTTCCAGGGAGTCATTAATTAGGTCCCATTTTTCTCATTACATAAAGACTGATGGTAATTTCCCACCCAGCGTTCTACTTTCAGCCATCTAAGGAAGTAGTCAGTAACAGACTCCCAAAATCACATGACACTTCAGAAGCATGCCGGGTTCTTTTATTTCCCTAGTTTTGGTATTAAAGCTGAATAAGCTGCCCAGTTTCAAAAGGTTAGGTACAAGTTAAGAGTTTATTGTATAGAGACTCTATTTAGAAGATTACTACTGGATTACTAGTTGATACTAGAGTTGATCTCCTCACTCTTATAGTGAAAGTGCTGCTTATAGATCAGTCCAGTATATTCCTGTCTTGTTCTTTCCCTACAGCTGGTCTTCTGTACAGGTTGCTTGTATGATGCTCAACATTCACCTGCTTGTGTCTCTTGTCCTATGGTCCAATAGATCCCAAATGCATTAAATCTGTGTCATGGTAGGTACGTATTTTTATAATGTCTATGGTTTCAAGGGGGCTGCAGGTGGAGAAATACTTCATGTTCTAAACCTAAGGACTGTGATTCACTGGAGAGGCAGCTGACTATAAAGATTTAAGGTTAATTACTATTTTTAACCTGTTTTTTGGACAAGCTCTTAAGGAACTTTTATATACTTGACACAATATAGTTGGTATTTTAAATATTTAGAAGGGAGAATGTTAAAAACTGTATTTTTGGGGCAGTGAGTGTCTAATTTTTATCCTAGAAATATAACCTAAATCTATGGAAATACAAAAATCTCTTCAAAGTGAAGATCTGTTGCTTTCTTCTACTTTACATCAGTCTACATTGTAGGCCCTTAGGCTTTTGGGTGCCATTTGGCTAAAGCATGACAAGTGAAAATATACCTTGACCTCATTTAATGTATGAAATACTAGTGAACTTAAAAAAAGAAGACCACATTAAATTATGAAAGGCCTGACACTCAGCTGTGGGTGACATTTCAGTTTTATTATGAAAAAAAGATCTCACACATTTATCACCAATAATTAGGCAAAGAGGCAGTCAACTCTAGAACCGTGAAACACAGTTTTAAGCAAAAATGTAACTTTATCCAAATGCAACCATTAGACTACAAGACATGTCATGTTGGAACATAAGATAACTACCAACCTACGCAGCTATAAGGGTTAATGAAACGTCTGATTAAAAGAAAACACATTTTTATAACAAGATCTTCTCTCGCCCACAGTTTCCTTTAACCTTTTGTTCCCACAGAGATACTCAGTCTATCAATGCAATACAGCAGAGTTTTTCCTATAGTAGAACAGGATTATTAGAGTGTGAGGGTGCTTTTTTTGTTTAACTTTCTTCCTACAGAAATTCCAAAAGTGATCGCTACAAAAACGCTCCATATAGGTAAGTTTATTAAGCCCAGCTGTTCCTGTCACCGCAAAGTAGTTCAGAAAGCATCCTTATCAATATGTAAATCTCTTCCTGCTCTTTACACTCAGTCATAACAGATGTTTGCTTACAGACTGTATTTGTTTCCCCAGAGCTATTTAGTTAGATTTAGAGAATCACTGTTTTATTTCAAGTTGAACAATTGTAGCTAAATACCTTTTTTAATAAAAATTAATATATGTCCAAAAAAACAAAAATATTTTGTTAACCATGACATAGTACTTTGCTTAACTCATTCACTGCCAGCCATTTTCAAATCAGGTAACTCCCCACTGCTCATTCACTGCCATTGACGTCTATAGACGTCAATGGCAGTGAATGAGTTAAGAGTTGAAAAGATTTGTTAATTACTACATTTAAACCACCAGCTGTTCCAGCATTATTTTTGTAAGTGTGGGAGACAAATGAGAAAAGGTGAAGACAGTGGGGTGGTTTAATACTACTTAATAATACTTTCTTTAAAAAGCAAAAGCCTTTGCCAAAGGAAAATGTAATCCTGTTTGCTAACAGGGCGATGACAGCCACCAAAGTCAACACCGACAGCTATCTAGTCACAATGTAACACCCACAATGCAAGAGGGAACAAGGGGATACTCTTTACTCTTTTGTTCAAGTGTACATGTGGGAGTTTGATCAACTAGGCTAAAGGATTTTGAGAAGGCATTTGAATGCATGTCTCGGTGTGTCACGTACATCCCTTGGGTGCTTCAGAATTAAGAAGTACCAGGCATGTTGTTACAGGCTAATCAGTCCATGCAGATGCAAAGTGAGAGCTTAGTCAGCATTGGCAGCAATAAGTCACATTCATTCCCAGTGGGTGTTGCACTCTGCCAGAGGTGCCCTTTGTCATAGATTCTGTTCATAACTTTTAAAGACAGAATTTCACATTCAGCCAAGAGGCGGAGGGTTTCACGCTTGGTAGTCTAAGAATCATGTCTCTGCTTTTTGCAGATGATCCTGTCAGATACATCAAGTGATTACCACTGTCTCACACTGGGGTGATTTGTCGAAGCACCAGTATTGCAGCCATATCCAAATCCGGAGTTCCCATGTTGTTCCCCAACATGGGAACAAGTTTCTGCCTCAAATGGAGGACTATTCCAACGCAGTTTTGTTCACTAGTGAGAGGAGAATGGAGTGAGAGTTCGACAGACGCAGTGGTAGTGTTACAAACATTGTACCACTCAATTGTGATGAAAAGAGAGTTAAGTGTTAAGGCACAGCTGTCAACATCTGGGAAGTGATAGGAAGAATGAGTCTGTGGGTATAAACAGTGGAAATTAATTTCCTCCATAGGGTCCTCTGGGCTCTCCCTTACAGGAGGGGTGAGGGGCCTACAACCACTGCTCCTCTATATCAAAAGGAGCCAGCTGAGGTTACTGGGATGCCTCCTAGATACCTCCTATGTGTGGCGCTTTGGGAACATCCGACTGGGAGGGGACCCAAGGACAAGTCTAGTACATGCTGTAGAGATTATGTCATTCAGCTGGTTTGGGAACGTCTCCATGTCACACCAGAAGAGCTACGGGCAGTTGATGTGGATAGTGAGGTCTGGTTATCTCTGCCGCCCCTCCGATTTGTACCCAGATAAGCAGCAGAAAGTGGATGTCATTTATTTAATTATTTTGTTTGAGTTATTCTAATTATTTGGGGTAGCTTAAAACTGTAAAGTGGACAAAGAAGAAAAACTTAAAACCACGAATTAGGGATTTTATAATTAAAAATAATACAAATCTTCTTCTAACTGAAAATTAATCAGTTGCAGGAGAGAACGCGAATACTGGCCAGGGAAGACACGTGATCGTCCTCTAACCTTAAGTTCAAAGACTCAGTGTAGTGGAAGAAGAAGTCAAGTGAAAATAATGGGCAACCTGACTAAGGCAGAGGCAAGGCGTTGCAGACTTCCCATTTTGAGGTAGACAGGTTTCACCAGCAATCAGATTCGCACATTCGCTTCCACAAAAGCTGTAATAACAGAGCCTGGACCTCTAACTGATTGTAGGTTACCTGCACAGTGAGGCAAAGGTGGGTGAAGTTAGTCCAAATAAATATTAAACTTTACACTAGGTGGAAAAGTCAGTTTCTTTAACCACGCATCAGGCTAATATTACCCTACGCTGATAAATTGTCCCTTTTCAGCTTGTCCTGACTTGCTAAAAATAAATAAACCGCAATAACTTTTCCTCGCAGTCCTCAAAAAGCCACCGCTGGTGAGGCAAACTGAAACCATCACGCTCAGTTTATTCTTTCTTTACATTGAAACACCTTAAACACGATACGACACGAAGTTTCTGTGACTTTTCAAGTTATTGCCCCGTAAGTTTTCCAAGCTGGTGTCAGTTGGCAGCGTTAGCCAGCTAGCTCCCAAGTTAGCTTCCCAAACAATGTTCACCTGTTACTGCTTGTGTCAAACAAAAATCAACTCCGCTTTTTCGACTTTAACACTACAAAAAAACTTATCGATTTTAACTCCCTGTGTGGAACTCCGGGGAAAGAAAGATAGCTGCTCAACTGCGCTAAGCTACCGCCTGTTAGCATGAATGGGAAAAAGTAGAAGCAAACCACAGAGCAAGCCGTAGCTCCCCTTAGCAAAGAGTGACAGGACACCAACGGAGTCAAGTTTAAAAACGTGGAAAACTACATACCCGACGGCAGCTCCTGTTGTCCGGCAACTTTTGCTGTTACTTGAAGCTCGGTTGTAATCCAAATAGAGTGATTAAAGCAGTGCCTCCCCCACCGAAACTACCCACCGCGTCCGCAGACAGCTACAGCAGCTGGAAACTCCGCCGCTGCCCAGAAAATACAACAACAACATGGCAGCGCCGCGCCGCGTTCAGGGCGCGCTGGACAGCCGGTAAATACAAAACTAACGTGCGGTCTCTGACCTGCGAACATGTAAGAAACTTCAAACAAAGCTGAAATGTGAATGACATCTTTTATTCTGGCACAAATTTAATGCCAAAATGCCCATCATCATTAGCGGAATCCAGGTTTATAACTTCACATTTTTTGTCTCGTCCAGTAAACAACTGACAATTATTTAAATAATAAGTTTTTACACTTATATTACTTAGTAAAGTAACCCCCAAAACCACAGGGTGCAAGACAGGAATCAGTGAAACAATCGAACAAAAGATGAAATGTAACTAAGAAAAGAGGTGAAATATGAATCAGGTTAAAGCAAGGATATAAAACTTCAATTCCCTTCAGTTCAATTCAATTTTATTTATACAGCGCCAAATCACAACAACAGTTGCCTCAAGACGCTTTATGTTGTAAGGTAGACCCTACAATTATACATACAGAGAAAAATCCAACAATCATATAACCGTCTCTGAGCAAGCACTTTAGCGACAGTGGGATCTTGAAAATTGTTATTTGTATGTCCAAACCCAATGACTACTTAGGTGCTTCCCCCAGACTTTTAGCTGTTTGCTCGTATGATATTTTAGGCTAACACAAGCTTGATGGTCTACAATATCTCTGGAGAAAGCTGCTAAGCTCACATGTCAACTATTTATTACTGTCATCTTTAAATATCTAATACTGCAGGGGGAAAAGCAATGAGAAAGATGGGTAACAAAGTGTTTACTTCAATGTTTTGAACTTTAAGTTATACTAACTGAGTCTGAATTTATTTTACTAGCACTAATTAACTTCCAGCTAAAAAAGATGAATTCTAATAAATAATTCCAAAGGTTATGCGTCTGAGTTTGTGTTGCTGAGTGGAATGTTTACAAAGACTTGGACCTTTGGAGATTATTTTTCCCTACAAACAGACAAAAGATGGATGGAATGAGCAAGTTCAAATCAGCAAGTGCAAAGCTGATTTTGGTTTTTATTCTAGTGGAGTTTGCATCAGTAAGATGGATTTTGTTGGGGCTGATGTTGAAAGAAGGGAAAACAAGGAAGAAAAGTAAATGAAAATCAACACAATCAATAAGGGGAAATACACTGAAGAGAAATGAATGTTTCCCTGATGAAAATAATGGAGGTTATCTATGTTTTTAATAAGAAACCAGAAAATTATGAAAGTTATTTTAGTATTTGAAGAGCCAGAAAATGAAATGCTATGGACTGAGATTTCACCCCTGGTACTACATGGTGGCCAATCTGCTACAAGGCCATTTTGCATCACCCTAAGAAAAAATATAAAAGAGAAAAAAGCACAAACTTAAAAGCCAAATAAAGAATGATAAAATAGTAATTGAGGTGCTGACTTGGCCTCCAAATTCCCCAGATCTTAATCCAATCAAGCATCTGTGGGATGTGCTGGACAAAAAAGTCCGATCCATGGAGGCCCCACATCACAACTTACAGGACTTCCAGGATCTGTTGCTAATATCTTGATGCCAGATACCACAGCACACCTTCAGGATTTTAGTGGAGGCCATGCCTTCGAGGGTCAGGGCCTGTTGTGGCAGCAAAAGCGGCACCAACACAGTATTAGGCAGGTGGTCATAATGTTGTGCCCGGTCAGTGTATAATGTATATTTGTCCTAAATAATCTTTTTCCTAGTTTACATTAGAAGGCGTTAAGTGGAACAGGAAACTCACTGATCACAGTCACTTCTTGAGTCTATCTATAGAGCTCTGACTGAGGTGATTACAAACCTTTATAGATCGTGATGCTCAGTGAGGCACTAGAACAGACGAGATTAGTGAACAACAGTTACAGCAACGCTAATCACCCGTGACCTAACCGGGTTGTTCTCAGTTTGAATCATGTGACTCCTGAGTGAAAAAAAGAAATTCATTATCCAGTTAGGTTCACCTAACGAAATGAGCTTTCAAAGCTTTCATAACACCAGCTTTAAGATTATGTCCACTGTCATTCAACACTAGATTACCAGCCAGGTGAGGTGGCCCAGGGGTCGCAGACTTTAAGAAGCTTTTCCACTACTTAATTGTCCGCAAACCTGGAGCTTCCAATTACCTCACCCTTATGAGAACTTGTAGGGCAAAGGTGGCCAGTTTAACTTGGCTTTTCTTCTCCATCTTATCATCAAAGGATTTAACTTTTCTCTTTGGGTCTAGTTTTTTATTCATTACACATCAACTTGTGTCACTTTTCCTTCCTTCCAGCTGATTGTTTAATGCGTCTCACCCTTCTCTGTAGGTAGTTTTCAATCTAAATGTGGCAAAAATGAAAGAAACTGTGAAACACTGCATATGCTTTAAAACAAATGCCTGTGGCATGTACTTCTGTCCCGCAGTAGGCTTTTTTGGAATCTATTGAAACAAAAGTTTGATTATTCATGACCACCTACGCCTGTTGGCTAGACGTTTGACCCCAGTTTCACCTGCAGGTAAATGGAATGAATAATGTAAATGTCCTTAAAGATTGTCTTTAATGGCTGCTGTTAGAGAGTGTCTGTGAACCCAATCTGATCATCACTGGGATCCTAATGATCCAAACGTGGTCTGCTTTAGCTTAGCTTTAGCTTCACATAAGATTAATTATACTGTAATTAACTGTCCCCCTCATTCCCAGTCTCTCACAGTATTGCATTTGCATTTGCTATACCATGTAGCATACAGCTGTTTTTACATTTCATTTTAGATTAGTACATGACATCTAGCTCTCCATAACTTTTAAATCAATTTTAATGACATTTCTCTGTATACCTAACTTTATTTTCATCTTAGGCCAGGGGTGTCCAACTCCAGGCCTCAAGGACCGGTGTCCTGCAGGTTTTAAATGTGTCCTTGATCCAACACATCAACAAGTCTTGAAGTTCTCCAGAGGCCTGGCAATGAACTAATCATTTGATTCAGGTTTGTTGACCCAGAGTGACATCTAAAACCTGCAGGACACCGGCCCTTGAAGCCTGGAGTTGGACACCTCTGTCTTAGGCTACTTTAGCTAAACAATTGCAGCATGGAAACTGTGGCTGTATCTGTGCTATTATATACTACTCTTCAGTATTATTCATGGGGAATTAACACATATTGCACATATTTCACATTGGCTCATGTGCAAATTTTTCATAGTCTATTAGTAGTCTACTAATGTTACAGTCTGGACTGAGCATTTCTATAAACAGACATTTATTATTATCTTTTGCTGTTCAGGCTCAGAACGAGATATCTAATTTCCCTTTTTGTCATTCAAACAGCACAATTGTTTAGGCTGACATATTTAATGCACAGCCTTTGTATGCTGCTTACTGGTGTGTAGCAAGCTTTGTTGTGCACTGTACCACTGAAACTGCTATTTACAGGACTAAATAGTGAAGCTGGCCAATTCAAACATAACCATAATTTCTTAATTTCAATGCATTCTGATGTAAGTGTTTCCCTCATTGCAACTGCCTTTATGTAAAACCATGTTTTCCTTCAATTTTGAGTAACAACAACACCAACATACTAAAGCAGTGCCCTGGTGTGGATGTGCTCATACAAAAGTCTGATCACAAGCTCTCTAAACTCATCTTTAAATGTGAGAAAATTGGGAATATTTTCGTGACAAAATTAGTTTCACTCACTTCACTTAACATGATTATTTGTATAATTTAACCGACTTTATCACTTCATCTTTTCATTAAATCACCCAGAGGTATATTAGAGTCTACATGCATACCTTATTAGGTACACCTGTTTGGCTGCTCACCAATGCAATATCTAATCAGCCAATAATATGGCGGCAACTCAACACATCAGAATGAAGTGACTTAAGCGGAACAGGTGATTGAAAAGTTAATTTAAGTGAATAAATCCAAGTAGATGTCTGAGAATGATGTGGGAAAAAAAAGAGAAAATATCCAGTGAGCAGTAGTTCTTTGGGCAAATATGACTTGTTGAGTTCAGAGGTGAATCACCAGACTGCTGTGAGCTGCTAGGAAGGCAACACTAACTCACACTGTCGCAACGAAAATATGAAGAGCCTCTCTGAATACACAGCACATAAACCTAAAGCAGCAGAAGACCACACTGGGTGCCACGTCTGTCAGCCATGAACAGGAAACTGAAGCTATAATTCACACAACCTCACTACAATTGGACAACAGAAGATTGGAAAAACATGATTTGGACTGATGACTTTCAATTTTTGCAATGACATGCAATGCAGCCCTTACCTGATTAAACTGTATGTGAGAACATGGATATGTGGCTCACTAAGACAGGAAATTAGATAGGCTTGTTGTACCAGGTCCTTTGGAAAAAGTGTGTGTATTGTCTGATAGCACCTACGTGAGAATAAAGCAAGTAATTGAATTCACATTGGGTGAGTGGCCATCATGTGTCCTATCTTCTTCGTGTTCTTC
Organism: Haplochromis burtoni; assembly: GCF_018398535.1. Taxonomy (NCBI): domain Eukaryota; kingdom Metazoa; phylum Chordata; class Actinopteri; order Cichliformes; family Cichlidae; genus Haplochromis; species Haplochromis burtoni. Next base: position 566,751 of record NW_024582713.1, read on the forward strand.
CCATGCAGCATCCTTACTGAAACCAAACAAACTATTTCCAGTAGTGAGAAGGGACAAGCCTGTCTCAACCTGATTTTCCAAACAATGACATTTAATCTCAGGTGTGAAGGCAATTTGAGTGTGTCATCTTGTTTCTTGCAGTCACATAAGTTCAGTCTAGGTTTCAAGCCAACTGATATGTTAGACGAGAAAGAGGAAAATACAAAAAGAACCGGTTTCTTCAGGGAGAGCAGCGAATGTCGATGTAGTGTTGTGTGAAAGACCCCTTTTCTCCAAATCAGCTACAGATATGTTTTGTTTTTATTTGTTTTGTTTTCTGTAATTTCACATTCTATTCAAACTGCAGATGCAAACTACCTCAATTTCTCTGCATGTTATATATATATATATATATATATATATATATATATATATATATATATATATATATATATATATATATATATATATATATATATATATATATATATATATATATAACATGCAGAGAAATTGAGGTAGTTTGCATCTGCAGTTTACAGGTATAAAATAAGCCATAACTGGCAGCTTGAGGTAGTTTGCATCTGCAGTTTACAGGTATAAAATAAGCCATAACTGGCAGCTCTGAGGGCTTTGGTTAGTTTTTATGGGGTCAGTAAGGACAGCCAGCAGTAAGAGAGCCAATAACAGGAACTGGTTGAAAATAAGTCAGAGAGGCTGGTGTGGTGAAGGGAGAAATTCACTTCAATGAGAACACAGCAAAAAAAAAAAAAACACCCAAAGAAACCAAACCCAAAACCCCCCCATAAAAACAACAACAGGCACTTTAAAAATTTAGGGTGAGGAAATAAGAGGTGGAACATCAAAAAGGATGAGAAAATGTTTTTGTTTACTTAAAGCTCTCCAACCATCATCATGTTGCTCTGTGTAGGAATTTTATCTTGATAATGAACACAATAGAACTATCACAGTTGTTCTTTTGAGCTTCTTTCTTGGTTTGGTATCACTTTGACCGGGGATGTCAAACTCGTTTTACATCGTAGTCAGATACAGGCCACTTTGATCTCACTTTGGGCCAAACCAGATAAGATAAAGTGCACTTTCAACAGCGTGTCTAAGTTTTTTCACATGATAACGAAATGCTGTTGTAATAAATGAACAAAATGACTCTTCTCAACCATACAATTTTTTTTCTGTCATTTAGTCATTTATCTATTAGTGTTTTGTTGTAGTATGGCTGGTCATGGGGGAGCTTTTTTTCTTTTAAATTAAAAAAAAAGCTGTAAAAATTATGAAAATAGAGTTAAAAGTCAAAAATGTATGCAGTCATTCACATTTTCCAAAGTTGATCCAGTGGGATGGATTAGAGTCTTTGCCAGGCAGTTCTTAAAACCTTCCATTTGGAAAAGATCAAGAGTACTTAAAATGTTGTTTAAGTGTAGTTAAAAGATGAGATGAGCAATGTTTATATTCTTTGCCTCCCAAATTTGCTCCACTTCTCCATCATTTCTGTCATTTCTGCATGTCTCTACATGTACCCGTGTTGTTTTCAGTTACTCGCTATAATTCAGAGGAGGCAGTACACTTTTGATTATACCTTTTTGAGCTTTTGACACTGTTTGTTCAGTAAAAGCTGAAAGACTGTAAATTATACTGACTCCAATGCATTGTTTTTTTCAATCTATATAGAAATAGTTTGTGCCCTCCATGATTTAAACAAGAGCTGCAGAGAGCTGAGCCAGGATCTTATCTGTAGAGGCAGATTTAATTGGGGGCAGGATAACCTGGTGATCTGAGAAGCATTTGCTATAACACCAAGGTTACAGGTTCAACCACCGTGGCAGCTGGTGTGTCTATCAGTGACTCTATGACCATGAGTAGGGCTACGATTTCATATCTGCTCACCCTAATATGGATGTCATGTCATCTAAATGCAAATTAAGTTTCGGTGAACTGGAAATGAACACAGCATGTCCTTAAATTAATGGATCAGCACAGCAGTTGTGCGTTTCAGAGAAAATTGTTCCTTTACTTTGTGACCCAGAGCCTCACTTGAGACATCTGACATCTCTGGTGTTGCTAAGTGGAGCCTCGTTTACCGTGGTCCCCGTAAAATGGGAATGAACTGCTGATTATCTGGTTCATGACTCTGAAAATGAAAACTTGAGTTCATTAGTTGGAGTGATGTCTTGAAAGAACTGACAACTTGTTAGAAATTATGAAGAAATTTGTTTCTTATTTTTCACTACCGAGGAGCGTGAGGAGTCCATCAGCTTCTTCTTTTCAACATTAACCTCCTACACCTACACATAATATTTATCATTTCATATCAGTCATCTATATTTTTGCTATTCCCAAACATTTCAATTCTATTTTATCAGTTAGTGAAGTGAGTAAATAAAATATAGGCATTATGTCATATTTAACTATGCTGACTTGAAAGGCATGCAGCTGAAACGGTTGTCAGGCCGTTTCATTTTAAAATGTTTTTGTCCTTTGTTAGCTCAAAAATGAAGGTCTGAGTCAAATAAATCATATAAAGTCATCTTTCAGCTTTCCCCGTTTCATTAAAGAACAGAAAAAGAGATAATGGCACACTTTTCTTTTGGGGAAATATACAGAACATTAATAATTGTAACTTTTTTCAAGTTCACGAAGAAGAAGTTTCTTTCCATTACAAAGATTTTATAGTTAATATCATAAAAATCATCTTTAGTTTGGATGTCTAATGCAACCAAACCTCCAACTTCTCAGTCAGGTTTTCTGAGATCAGTTACCTTTCTGCTTGTTGCAGTTTAATTGCATCTTCAGGAGTCAGATTAGTAAAGCATTCTGCAAACATATGAAACTAGCTGACAAGTTGATAACGCGATAATATGAGGATACGTGGACAAGGACGAGCTTTTAACAACATTGAAGAGGAAGAAAAAGTATGCTAACAAGTGTGAGGGTTCACTGCAATGTGACAGATCACTGGGTTTTTTTTTTTCACTTCTTGCTTTGTGCTACACATTCAACCCCCTTTGCTCCCTGCGACAGTTTCATAGCTCTTCAGCAAAATAAGCAGCAGCTTTGTCTATCACTTACAACACACGTGTGAGTACGCACACAAGCACGCTAAAAATACCTTGTGGAAGCTGCAGTTGTCGACCTCATTGCTTCATCTTGGCCAAGATGACACTTTGCTCATTGTTTACCCAGATTTTATCTGCATACATATCACACATTATATTTGGAAATATAATTTGAATCATGTAGGATTATTCAAACTTGGGAAGATAGACTAAGGACAATTTTTACCTCACTGAGGCCTTACTCAGTTGTAACCTTCCAGAGTATATTTAAGATTGGTAGGTGGCTTTGCTTTCTCTGTGGAATATGTAGTTTCACCTGCTGAGAATCTTTACACTTGATGTTGCAGCTCCTGGCAGGAGGTGTCTGTGTGGAAGCAGCTCTCGGCTTCCTCTGTCATTTCTGGAAACAATCACTGTGTGATTACACTGACACACAGTCTGTTTCCATTAGTTCCTTGAACGTCACACAATCATGATGCCAGCTATCATACTCAGGTGCCATCTGATAGCAAATGGGTAAGATTGACGTAATTCTATATTTTTGTCTTGATGAACAAATGCCTTAAAAAAAAAAAGAAAAAAAAGAGTCAAAACAAGTACGTGTTAGTCCACATCACAATACTCCTGATTAAACTCCAAGAGCTTACATTTCTACTGATTTAGTTTAGTTTATCGCGATCCAGCTATTTTTCCTGGAGTCAATCAAACTTTACATTTTGACAGTGCACTATAGAACATACACACCTATACAACAAAACACATATAGAAGCAACAAAGACATCTCTTTACAACACAAACTATGCCTCACATCAGGGTAAGCACTGATAATATAACAGAAAATTTCATTACAGCAGACAAACAAAAATCCACGTTCATGGTTCAACAATTTCAACTGTGATCAAAAGTCAGACCAAAAGAATATTGTTTTAAATATTTTACAAACACAGTGTTACTGGTTTCTGTTGTTATCTGTATTGGTGGTAAACTCCATGTTTATAAAACTGTTCTTTTAATTGAATTGGTTGTTGCTTTGTTTAATAAAAAATGTCCTCCTGTAGCCTGTCGGGAAGACTATTCATGTCTATCTGCACTGAAGTGCAAATTTTTATACAGAATGGACTCGTTGTAATAATAATAATTCTAACAGATAAAGTAAAGAATGAAGTAATCAATATATAACCAATAAAGACATTTATGGTTTTGTTACAATTTTTTGTTACAAACTTGTTCTGTACACACAACAAAGAACAATTCCTGCTGCTCTGTTTTGTACCATTTAAAGACTCTTAATCTAATCCACTGTACCACCAGACCATACTATTGAGCAATATCGATGCCTGGATTAATTGCCTAATCAATTCTGGTGTCAAAGCTTGGCATTTTAACGACTTTTATTAATATGTTCTGTTTAGGATAGATGGCTGTCTAAGATTACACCCAGGAGCTTTGTCTCATTGATCTGATCAACAGCCATAGTTGATATAAATAAATAAGTATATATAACATATAAATAACTGTTTGTGGGACAGATACGTCATTACCATGAATACATATACTAACCTTTCATCTCATGTGGGGGTCAGTAGCCTTTAGCACCAAAAAAGCTATTTTGATTTATATATTGTTACTAAGTTTTGCTATTAGGTGAGAAATACAGGCATACAAAGTAACAGGAAAATTATAAATTGCTTCTAATTATCCAATTGAGGTAGAACTAAAATAACAAACCTTTTAAAAATCATTTATTATTACCAAGTAAACTGAACAATTCTTAACAAGTTGAGGAAAAGTTCATCCTACAGCAGCAAGGCATCTCTGCAGCTTTGGGAGCTTTTTCTCTCTATTTTTGTTTTTTTTCCCCCTCGGTTTACAGTGCATCTGGAAAGTATTCACAGCGCTTCACTTGTTCCACATTTTCTCATGTTACAGCTTCATTCCTAGACTCATTTTTTCGCCTCAAAATTCTACACACAGTACTCCACAATGGAAAAGTAAAGTTTGCTTGGAATTATCGCATATCGATTAAAAACAAGAAACAGAAATATAGCAGGTACATAATTATAAGGTCCCACAGTTGACAGTCAGACCACAAACCAAGCCAAGAAATCAGAGGTATTGTCTGTAGACCTCTGAGACGGGATTTATAGGACTGTGTGCAGAATTCTGAGGTGAAAAATGTAACAGGGTAAAATGTGGAACAAGTGAAGCGCTGTGAATACTTTCTGGATGCACTTTACTGTTAGTAAATAAAGAGGAACATAAAAAGCTTATCTTGGAAATTGGTGAAGCCTGAATCTCAGCTGAAAGAAATGTGAGAATTTGACAAATGTGATGTGGCATTCTGCAACCAGTCAGAAAAATAGATGCAGCTTTAAGCTTTAAACAAATTAAAAATTACACCAGTTATAGTCAGAGATTTTCAGATGGCAAGTATCTGAAACTTGAGTTAAATCTTGAGTTTAAGGACTGTATGACCCTTTACCTTTGCTCTCTTTATCTTACAGTAGACTGCTGGACAGGCCAATTGCAGCTCCTCCTCTTTGTGCTCTGCTTTTTTCTCTGTCACCGGAGATTAGAGCTGACTCAGTACCAACAGATCCACCATGCATCAGTGCAGCTGTCACTCACTCTTGTTTGAGTGATGGGCGGAAGGCCATGTGTACTGCTGACGGAGGAAAACGGGCATCTCTGGCTGTTTATGTGGCAGCTGAATTTTGCCGAATGTGATTCCTCATAAGAAAAAAACAAAACAAAACATGCCACTACATCTCATTATTACATTTGAAATATATTGGATTAAATTTGGCTGAAAGGAACATCTCATAGAGCACCGGCTGCATATGTGCAGAGTGAAAATTATCAAAAATGGACGGTTTGTGCAATTTTCTGAAGGCCAGGTGAATCAGTTATATCTACAACATAGAATAAACATGACAAAGTGGTTGGCTCAATGGCACTCAAGCTCATCAAAGTGATTTTTAGCAGTTTCCAAGCACTGAAATCTAATAACGGCAATATTACCAGAATCTATCACCCAGCAGGAAATCAATTTCACATCATCAGCATAAAAAAAAAATGTAAAAACTGCTCTCCAAATACTTTCGGTAGAGAAAAACTTTCAACCTCATGAAGGAAAAATGATGTGGAAGAAGACGCTAAGCTTGATATATAAACGTATGGAAAAAGATTTGGCTCTGTCAGGAGGTTCCCTAAGTCCTCATCATTTTCACTCAGTATTTCTGGTGTTTAACCTTTATAATGACCAAGTCAGGATCAAAGAGGCAGGTATCTGAGCAGAAGCTGCAGAGGAACCAGGTGAGACGGAAGGTTCAACGACCAAGGTTAAATCACCTGTGGAAGCTGTAGGAAAAGATAAACACTAATTAAACTAGGAGGAGAGGAGACAGAGTCAAGTATTTGATCTGACTGTAGGAGTGACTGCGTGGTTGGGCTCCATTCGCAAACTGTCTCTCGCCCTATAATCAAGCACACAACATTTAAAAATATAAGAAAGCCGATGCCAAGGAGGAGACAGAACATGACACCACATGTCAGGATCGGCGGCTGGAGACCATGCGGAGCAAAGGAGAGGAACCAAATGCAGACGTGTGGACACAAGGGCTAACTGAAGGTGAGCTGTTTAGATAGATAAATATAATACAAATGTGAGAAAAACAAATTAGTAAGTAAAAAAGAAACCTAAACTGGGGAACTAAACAGTAGAAAAACCACTGGGAAACCTGTAACATAGGGACGAGTAAATAGATGCTCTAGGGATTGAGGAAAACTAAGACAATAAATACACTCAAGTGGAAACGCAGCAGGAACAAATTTGCACATAGCGACAGGGGAAGCAAAACTGAACACAATGCACATGAGACGAGGGACTGACAAAAAAAAGAAAAGAAAAGGAAGCATCACGCACACCAAGACTCAGACAAGGACACGCAAGCTTCACACCAGGATGGTGGCGACAGAACACCGAGACATGACTGGGGTGAGAGAGAGGGTGAGAGACACTGGGAGAGGGAGGAACACAGAGAGAGAGAGGCAGAAAGGGCGAGAGACACAGAAAGTAAAAAAACATGGAAACAGGACAGACCTAACATGGAAGATGCCAAGGACAAAACATAAAGGTGAGTGTTAGAAAACTAGAAGAGAACACTAAAGAACAAAACACAGAGACAAGATGAAGGGAAACTAAATTAATGACCCTAAAGTAAGTAAACAAGAAAGCCCAACATAATCCTTCAACATCTGTCGGACAATGCTCAGGATTTTCTATGAGTCTGTTGTGGCCACTGCTGTCCTCTATGCTGTTGCATGCTGGATCAGCAGGTTGAGGGTTGCTGAGGCCAACAGACTCAATAGATAGGCCAGTAATGTTGTGGGTATGGAGCTGGACTCTCTTAGGGTGGTGTTGGAGAGGTGGTGCTGGAACGACACAGGAACTCATTCCTGCCAGTAGCCATCTCCCTGTACAACTCCTCCATCTAATACACTGTAAACACTGCGATAGTTGCATCCTTTTACACACGCTCTTTTCTTACTCATTAACGTTGCTGTCTATTTTCTTTATTGTTTTTTATTATAACCACATCTGTCAACCCTGGTTATTGATTATTTGGTGATTTGTATATATTGTGTTATTCCTTATATCTTAACATATTGTGTTGCTAATAGTCTAGTCTGTTTTTGTGTTTGTTTCACTTAATGTTACTGTACCGGAGCAACCGTAACCCACATAATTTCCCTAGGGAGTAATAAAGTATTCTGATTCTATTCTGAATAACATCCAGAAATGTGCTCAGTTACAGTTTCTGTCTCCACCTTCAGGTTTTCCTGGCACCCACATCTCCACCAATCTCACTTGGACCCACAACACCAACACCCTGGAAAACAAGGTGCAGCAGTGGCTGCACTTCCTGCGTGTCCTGAGGAAGAATAACCTGGACCAAAAAGCAGCGCCTTTGCTCTTGTTACATCTCATTTAGATTATTTTAATTCTCCTCTCTATGGTTTACCTCATAAATTTCTCCATAAACTGCAGGAAGCTGCTGATGTTATATCCAGAATCATATACACTGAACGTATAACACGTAACAATTGAAAGTCCTGCTTCTCACTTTTAAAGCTCTTCATAAACTTGCTCCTCAGTATTTATCTGATCTTTTCCATGCATACTCACTCTCTCGTTCCCTTCTGTCTGTTCCATCTGCTCACATGACTACCATGGGACTCTGAGCCTTTACTTGTTCTGAGACTTTGGAATGCACTCCCATCAAAACCCATCTGTTCAGAACTGCATGCCCTTCATTATAACTTGGTCCTAGTCTATTGTTACCTATATTAGTTTTATAGTTGTGCTTTTATTTGTTTACCTTATGTTTTTATTTTGTACTATTGCAAGGTCACCTTGAGGTTCTTTAGGATCCCTATAAATAAAATGTATTATTATTATTATTCCTGCTGTCTTACGCATATTTTAGTCGTGCACAGTTCGCGTGGAGCACCCCAATTTTTTTTTTGCACATGTATAATGACAATAAAGGTATATTCTATTGTATTCCATTGTAAGAGATTGCTAATTCAAAACCAGTATTCTGCTCTTTTCCCCTCCATGTCCTGTCTGTGTCAGGGGTCGTGTGCGGAGGCGAGGAAGGGATGACCCACATGTAGGACTCCTGGTGCAGAACGAGGTTTATTGAATATGTAGACAACAGATGATAGAATGGCTGACTGACTGGACTTAACGGACTGGTAGACTGGCTGGACTGAACACACGACAGGAACAACATCATCAACATCAATGACACGACAGTGAATGGGTAGAAACAGAGGGCTTAAATACACAGACTGGTGATAATGATAATGAGAGACCGGTGAGTACACAGCTGAACATAATGAACTAATGGGAAGAGGACTGAACATAACGCACACAGACCAAGGCTAACACAATAAAACAGGAAGTGGAACAGGCAGTAGATAAACAGTGAACATGAACTGAAAATACTGGGTCACCGACCCAGGAACCCTGACAGTCTGGCAGTGTAGCAATCAGAATTCTTGTCTGAAGGCCAAAAAATGCCAAACAGATTTACTTTCACAAGTGGGGCATTACAGCCTTCAATATAATTGTCCAACTGATATTCAAATTTTATTAAAACTTTATTAGACATATAGACAAGACTGGGGGACAGAAAAGAAAAAAAGAAAGAAAGTGAAGAGAGGCAGAGAAAATAGAGGAGAGGGAGAGAGAGATAAAATAAATCACCGGTGGAACCACAGCAACCAACATATGCATAAATAACAATGACAATGTTACTGAACATCACACAGTAATAATAACATGTCTAAAAATAATGCCTCTAAAAATAATACATATTTTAGAGGCAGCAGCAGCCCATGACAGTGTGTGTCTGTGAGTATCTGTGTGTACATCTCTGTGAACACTTGTGTGCACGGGCACTGGTGTTCATAAGGTTTCTCCATGCAACTGTCTAATAGTGGGCGTGGGGAGCCACAGCCCCAGACCTCCAGGACCTGAAGCAGGCATGGAGGAGACCTGGGCCCCAGACATCCAACTCCCCCCAGAGCATGGGAGCCCCAGGAGGACCACCAAAGGGCCAACAGGAGCGAGCCAGTACACACCCGAGCCCCAGCCCCGGACACTGAAAACCACCACTGCACTGGCAGTTGGGGTACCAGCAACAAGCAAGGAGTGTGGTGGGGGGAAATAGGCCCCACACCAGGAAGGAGCCTGAAATGTTCTAAGACAGAGAGAGAGTCTAAGACCCGGCCTGTTGCATAGACACAAACAGACATGCACAGGCATAAGCATACTTTTTAAGGTATCAACTATGAACTGTGAACTATGAGACTAAACCAGAAACGAGAAACCTAATCTTTTAATTATTGTTAAATTCAAAAGTCCATGAACTGATCCAAGGGGGGAAAGAAGGTGCGGTGGTGCCGGAGGAGGAGCGCAGAGTCAACTTCACTTCTCTGATTGGTGATATTATGGAAATTCCAGAGTGTGCAGCTTTACTCCAGTTTCAGCAAGTCTAATCAACCACACAGTGTGGTTGTGGGTGTGTGGGACCTTTAATCTACAATTATGCATCATTTTTATGAGCCGATAATATGTTTTATGTGCAGAATCAAAGTAACTATTATTTATATTCAGCAGATAAATAAATCCAAAATGTTTCCCTCTTGGATGTAATAGATCAAGATTTAACATACTTTAAAGGAGCATTCTGTAAGTAGAATTTCTAGAAGTTGTACTTTAATCTTCAGGTGGACATATTCTTTATATATGCTGTATTTTATCTTTATATTTCAATGTTTTTTTTTTCCTTTTGTTGGCTCCTGGCACATAGCTTACTACAGCGGCCATCGTTTATGTACTGCATGTAAAAAGGGGTCATAGTTTCCTAAAGCTAAAGAGCCTTAAATATGCATTCAGTCTAATAGTGAATAGGAAGTGAATCGTCTGGCTGAAAAAAGGAGTACACATGGAAACAAGAAAGCAAAAGTACCTTGTGGCTTCCTTGTTTTATGGTCTCAGTAAACACTTTAATTATTTTATGATCTCAGTCTCTGTTCATGCAGAAAGCTGCAGACTCACATTCAAGATGCAAGAGGGAGAAGTAAAATAAAGCAAGCATTTAATGCTGAAGTCCAGAGATAAGAAATGTACGAACTCCAGAGAATAACCATGAGTGAAGCATGGGAAAATACAGAAAAACGCTAGGAATACAAAACTGTTAAAACAGAGCTAGGGAATGATGTAGATGATGAGATGAAGGACAGGGGAAGATGGAGTTATGTTTCACTAGCTACACCCAGACCTGATTCCTGCCAGACCTGCTGAATTGAGAAATTGCTTAAACACAACCTGTTTGGCAAAGAAAACTTGGAACAGCGATAAACCTTCCCAAAAGTGGCCAGCCTAACAGAATCACCCCAAGAGCACATCAACAACTTACCCAGGAGGTCACAAAAGAACTACAACATCTAAAGAACAGCAGGCCTCACCTGCCTCAGTCAAAATTAAGTTTGGAGTGACCTTAAATCAGATAAAAATGTTTTGGCAGGACCTTAAACAGGTCATTCATGCTCAAAAACAATCCAGTCTGTCTGAATTAAAACAATTCTATAAAGAGTGGGCCAAAACTCCTCCACAGCAAAGAGCAAAGAACTTTTTTCCCCATAATAAAATCATAATGTTGTATTTACTTGGGTTATCTTTGTCAAATATTAAAATATGTTTGATGATCTGAACCATTACAGTCTGACAAATATGCAAAAAAAAAAAAAAACTAAGATCTTTAAGATTTCGGATCCATATGTACTTCCCGATATGAAGAACCATCTCTTATATAAACACAATATTCTGATCGACTCTGCTTAAGGTTGCTGTCATTGCATCTATCAATATAAAGTCTATTCTTTGTCATAAAACATCACATCGCTGCAAAAATTCAGACCCGAGTATGTTGAGACTCAGCTGTGTCTGCTGAAAAGATGCTTTAGCAGCAGCTGAGGAGGTTTCTCTCAAAACTCGCTCCTTTACTCCACCTCCTTCAATTCACTTTGACATGCGAGTCCAAACATCACAGCACGCACATGCATGACTCAGATTGGCCGGCCAAGCCAGCGGGCCACGAAGCTCAGCTGCCTTCAAACTCTCCCATCTGTCACCTCAAATCCACGGCATCAGCCCCCAGCCGAGCTTCATCAGCGCTCCAGAGATTGACCCAGCAGGAGTGGGGAGGGAAGGCCGAGCCCTGAGTAAGGGGAGCCATGATATAAAGGGAGAGGGAAGGGAGAGAGGGGGTGCTCATCTTTCCCCACAGACAAGAGAGCACGTCACAGTGAATTAATCCAACCCTTGGTGGTGGCGTGCAGGCTGCCGGCTGCAGCCGTGGGATTGGACGCCCCTGTCTTGTTAGCTGCTGTGTCACCCTGCCCCTCCCCAACTCCACAACTCCACAGCAATGATCTCCATCTCTCTTTATACTGTATAATTCCCTTCCTGGCTTGCTCTCTTCTGCTGTTGTTCCGCCGCTGTGACTCCAGCTATTTGAACTCATGTGACAACAGAGAAATGCAGTTAATGAATCAGAAACCTAAGTGAACTCACTGGTTTTAATGCTTTAATGCTAAGTATACAACCTTTACCTTAACAAAAGAAAATAACGTCCCAGTTGGAAAAACTTACCTTTATATAGGAGGATGGTTAGCATATGTACATCACATATAGTGGGGAATATGTGTATTTGATCTCATACAACCCAGCCAGAATTACATGTTATTGTCACAGTCACCAGACCACTCTGCCACAAAGTGCTTAAACCGTTCATCTCACATCAATCTAGAAACAATCAGAGTGCTGTGCCATACCGGGTACAAAACATTAGCCATGCAAAGAAGTGTGGGCTTACTCCTGTCTTATTTGGCAAACAACTCTTACTGTGAACTCATGAATGTCCAGCTTCCCCTCGACCAGTTTTCACTCCGGAGGTTTGGGCCAGCTCATGCAATCCATCAGTTTTGAGTTGTGGTTCTGCAGCTCAGACAGTTTAATGTTTCGTTGGTGAGACAGAAAATATAATAAAAAATTAGAATAAAATAAAAATGTGTATTTGCAATATTGTATTAAAATATACAAACATAGTTCTCCGTTATATAAAGCTCTATGTAGTAATTGCTAGCACAGAAAGCATGGGCTAAAAAACATAAAAAAATTTATAGAATCTGGAAATTTTATCATTTTAGGCAAAAATTCACAGTGGTCGCTGCAACGTATTACTATTATATGATAAATAATGTGACACCACCAACAACAACAATAACAGTCCTATAAAATAGCAACATTACCAGGTATCGTGCTAATTTTGGTAACAATGCTAAAGATCAAGCTGACTTTCGGTATGAACTTTTAGTGCCTTTCAGGCTGTGTTAGGAAGGGCATCCATGTGGGGCTACCTGCTGTGAGGACCCCTTTTGAATAAGGGAGCAGCCAAAGCACCTCTTTATTTTCACTGTGTATTTATTATTATCATTAGGTCATCACTTGCAACAGGAATGAGTGGAGTCATGTTTCTCTCCACCAGTCACACTCACACGTATGAGCAATTTAGCCTCACTGATTAACCTAACCCTGCTAACTGCATGTCTTTGGACTGTGGGAGGAAGCTGGAGTACCTGGAGAGAACCCACACAGATACAGGGAAAACACGCAAACTCCACACTCCTGGCCAGATGGTGGATTATACAAAAAAAAGGGACATTTATAACATGCTGCCCGTGTTATAAATGTCCATTTAACATTTCATTGTCTGGCTTTCCATGTCCAAGTGACTCGACCTCCCACTTTGCTCTTCTCAGAGACTTAACTAACCAACAATACACCAATCACTGTTTGACGTTCCTTAAATTAGAAACAAAATCAAAGCGCTGCAGGTATGATGGTCATACTTCACAGCACACAAGATTTCTTCACCAGATCCCCCACTCCTCCACCACTGGAGTATATTTACATGAGGGCAGTGAATGGAACCTGCAGTATCAGATTTTATTTTGCCAGATTTTGCACATTAAGATTAAACTGTCAAGCTTAGTTCCAGAAATGTGCTTTAAAACTTATTTGGAGTGGAGCAGGCCCTGTGAGTGTCTCTCTGTCTGTCTGACAGTGAATGACGTGGCTTTAGATAAATAATAAATATATTGCACAATTTGACAGCATATGACAGACTGATCTAAAATCCTACATCAAACTTTCCACTGTCAGGCCTCAAGAATGAATCCTCTTTGACTGTAGTTAGGATACCTTATCCTTTCAGCCAGATAACTCAAATTTCACCCAAATGTGAAACTAACATATTCGATTTTATTTGTCAAATTTTCAACATTCCCATTTGCTATATATAAAAGCCAAAAAAAAATTTAAACGACTCTATGTTTGAGGACAAAGGGATTCCCCTCTGCTGAGTGGCCTTTATTTCTGAGTGGTACAAAATCCCATAATCCCTCCCCCAGAGGGTGACAGCTGCTAAAACATGACGGCCTCTGGCTTTGCAGATGTATGTACAAGGTGTCCTTGAAGCATCAGTTACAGACAAATTGTACTCAGTGAGCAAAAGGTTCTCTCTGTAAACCAGAAAAAAATCTGCATGCAAAGAGGGGTGACATCTGCTACTGAACTCACTGCCTAAAAAATCGAAGGCAGACTGGTTTGATTTTTTAGATGTTGCTTACCTTTTGCTTTCAGTAACTTCTTTGTTAGGCACCAAAATTCAGGTTAGATTCAGTGAAAATGAAGAGTGAGTGCAACTGTGGCCCTGTATAGCATAAGCATAAGTTGAGTGCTGAAACATGACTATTAAGGATACCCAGTGCACTCCAAGGACACCTTGTACACACCTCTGAAATGCCTTTGAGAAACAATGTAACTGCCATGGACTCTTTACAATCATGTCCTAGAATTTTATTTAACAACTCCATGATGCTAGTTTCCTTTTCAACTTTCTGTCACACCTGTATCCCATCAGCAAATGACTCACCCTGTACACACACAGCAATGCTTCCCTCTGTCCCCTGCTAGACTCTCTCAGCACTTTAGTCACAAGTGACATACATAGTTTGGCCTGACTTCATTCATTCATTCATCTTCATTACAATAGGATGGCATTTGAGCTGAAATTACACAAATTTGTCAGCCAACTATAGGAAAATATGTTTTATTCCCATTCCAGACAAAACCATATAAACTGAATGAACAAACAAATCTGAAAAATTTGTCTTTTCCTATTATTGTTATTGTTGTTATTTTTGAGCTGTTGAATAGAAGCAATACTTAGGTTGTTCTCTGATGCTGAATATCCATCCAGCTGTGCCAATTTTATATATTTTGCTGTCACTCTATTCAGTCTGGACTGTGTACTAAACAGAGAAAAACACAAAACACCTGTTAAAATGCGCATAAAGACAATGTTAATTAGAACTAGACACAATGAGGGAAATAGAAAAACTTTTGCATGTATTTAGTCTAGTGCTGTCAGCGTTAATCTCGTTAAAATTACGTTAACGCCATAACTGCATTAACGCGGCAAATCTCCGTTAGCGAGTTAACGCGGATCGTCCCGTGCATGGGGTTGCACGACGTCAAGGCCTCAGCGCTGTCAGCTCGTTAATACGTTAGCGCCGTGCAGCCCCTAGCACGGGCGATCCGGTGTTCTGACAAACCATCCTACTTTGGCAAAACGTTCTACTGTAAGTAGTTTATGCACATTTCTGCTGTCACAGAGTAATTTCAGCACCAATTTAAGTAGGTATGACGGTTTGCCACTTAACTTTGCCCATCAGAGTATACTTGTAGCTCATATGCATACAGCCAGGATGGTTTGCCACTTCATTTTACCCGTTAAAGTATGCTTGTAGGTAACATTCACAAAGGTAGCATGGTTTAACACTTAATTTTACCCGTCAGAGTATGTGTGTAGCTGTTATTAACAAAGGTAGGATGATTTGCCACTGAATTTTAGCTGTTAAAGTAGGCTTCTAGCTCAGATTAACAAAAGTAGGACGATTTGCCACAAAATTTTAGCAGTTTAAGTATGCTTGTAGGTGACATTCACAAAGGTAGGATGGTTTGGCAGTTAATTTTACCGGCCAGAGTATTTTTCTAGCTAATATTCACAAAGGTAGGACAATTTGCCACTGAATTTCATGTTGTGCGCATGAGCAGAAACAACGGGTAGGATGGTTTGCCAGGTAGGATGGATTCCCAGAACACCGGGTTAACTCGCTAACGGAGATTTGCTGCATTAATGCAATTGTGGTGTTAAGTAAGTTGAACTAGATTCATGCTGACAGCACTAATTTAGTCACAAATGATGTTGTTGAAATTAAAGCCAAGACCTCATGATGCCACACATTAAACTCTTATTAGTCAACCTGAAGAAGACAAAACCTGAAAACATTTTTTAGGAATTTCTAACTGGAACCAGGTGGAGGACAACAGTTTAATAAACACTAACAGCTGCTCTGCCAGCTTGGCTAAAATGGCTGTTAATTCTGAGTCAGGTGCATTGTGGCTTCACCCTCTATGCTTTGTTTTGCTCTGGAACTGCATCAGTGAAAACAAATTAACCTTGGTTTGGTTTTGTCCTCTTTTTTTTTTTTAAACTGATATCTGTGATGAGTGACATTTACAGCGTTTCATGCCCTCTCTTTGTCCTGAAACACTGAGATACACAGAGTGAGAAGAGAATGTGCTGCTCCAAGGACAAAATGAAAATGAGACAAAGGAAGCTGACTGAAATCACTTTTAGTGCACTGTATCTGTGTATTTGAATCTATGCAAATGTAAAGAAAGACTTTTTTCAGATCAAAGTGACAAATGTTATTTTTATATAACATCTGGTACTGTTGTTTATAGACATAAATACTTTACCCTGCATGACCTCTTCTTTCACTTAGCCCAAGGCTGAATCCTCTGCTCCGTGCACCTAACAGAATGCAGAATGATTTTCATTTGTTTGCAAGATTTCTTAGTCAAACCCCACCTGAGACAAAAAAAGGTGGGGAGTGGAGCCAGTATACAGACAGAAATGAGGAGAGGAAATGTGTTTTTATTGATCTGTCTAGGGAAAATTGGACACCAGCAATACAAGCTTACAAATAATATGAAGCCAATACACAACACTAAGAGTTATTGAAGAGGTGCTCTGAAATATAATGATCATAATCCTCTCAGGACACTTGTGTTTAAATTACAGTTGTGATCCATTTAGTTCTGCTGTGTTGGCACTCTTGTTACTGGGCTGATACCCTCAAAGGCACTGCTGCATTTATTCATAACCAATTAATTGCTACCAGTCTGAACCTCTGCTGACAGTTTTGTAGACAAAAATGGATCTATTTGACACTAAATGCACAAAACTGGATACCTACATCTTTTTATTAACCATTCCTTAAAGGTAGCTGGCATTTGTAGAGCATATTTCTTGTCTTGCTGGCCACTGAGAACTCTATCGATCTCACATCTGCACCAGTTAAAGCCAGTTTAAAAACACCTGTTATTATATCCTGCGCGCTATTTTGGACTTTTTATCGTGGTCTGATAAAGAGAACATATCCAGTGAGCTGCAGAGGTCAGAGGAGAATAGCCTTTGCTTCCAGCAAACACAAAGCAACAGCAACTTATGTAACCATAACTAATAAAGTGACTCAAAGAGAAACATATAGTACATCCTTGTACGCTGTGCCTGTAGAGACAGTAATGCACTTTTGCTGTGCCCGTTTTTCTTGAGAGTGCTTGATGTTCCACATGTAAATGATATTTTTTGTTTTCTTTTACCATCAGAAGTAACATGTGAGCACATTGAGCCAACATTTCAGAGTACAGATCAGCAAGACAACAAACATTTTTCAAACAGACAAGAGTTCAAGTCTTGTTTTGGCCGTTTTTGAAGTTCCACAGAAAGTGGTCAAGGTCATCAAGGTGGGCTGTGTGGCGGGCAGGCGTGGGACCCAAATGCAGAACTCAAACATAAAGGGATTGAAAAAAAGGAGCAGCTTTATTTGGCTGTAAACACTAGAACACTACAAACAAGAAAACAAAATCGAAACTGAAAGACTTGAAAACAGGAATGACAGGAAAAACCACACCACTACAAAGGACGATGCAACAACAAGCAGAGGGCAACAAAGGGCTTAAATACGCAGAGGGGTAATGAGGGAAATAGAAACACACGGGGAACACAGCTGGGAGAGATCGAACATAATGAGAAGGAAGGAAAAAAAATCTGAACACACTAAAGCTGTGTCCCAAAACGTAGACCGCATCCTTCGGAGGACCCGGCCTTCGCGGTCTACGTGGGCCGGGTCCTTCGAAGACCGAGAAGGCCGGAAGTGCGAGGCTGTGAAATGGGACAGTCTAGCACTTCAGATTTGCATCACCGCTGTCTCGGTGGAATTTAATAAAGTCAGCTGTCTGCTCCTTGCTATCTAAAATATAACAGGACACTGGCATAAATTCTCAACCATCTCACACTTCTGTTTAATCAGTTTTCTGTTTGACGTTTATTCAGCTATGTGAAAATCCCAGAGGAACCCACCTGATGGATTAATAGATTTTTATTTAATCTAATCTAATAACTTTGATCTCAGCCAAAACGATTTACTCTGGAACAAATAAAAGACAGAAAAAAGCCAAACAATAACATTTTTAAGTTATCCGAGTGACTTATATATCATGTTTAACTTGAGTAGCGAAAGACATCGAGTCTGAAAACGATGAAGCAGGGAGTCGGCTCGAGTGACCATTGAAGCCTCCGGCTAGCTATCGAGCGGATGGGTAACGGCTACTTTCTCGCCTGAAAATATGTTAAAAGTTTATTTTGTGACTTAGAAAGATTAAAAAGAGTAATATTAAAACTTAGTAGTGGCTGCCATTGTTGGAAACTGGAATTGGCTGGGCCGCACTATGAATTCTGGGATATGGTGGGCCACGAAGGACACACCTGACCCATCCTTCAAATTCGGAGAAATTAAGGACGCATTTGTCGGCCACATTTGAAGGAGTCGACAAATTGAGACAGCCTTCGTCGTCTGGCTGTGACGAAATCAAATGCGGCTTCCAAAGGACGCAGCCTACGTTTTCGGAAAACAGGAAACATGATCGCACACTGAAGATGTGGGCTTGACGCTAGGACTGGGGAAGACACAGGAGACACAGACATGGGCAAGACATGAAACTTGGAATTTGGGGAGGCACAGTAACAGAAACCTTAGAAATGACCAAATAAAACACAAAACCAGAACCATGACTAACAATGAATCAGCTTTCACAAACAATCTATGCGATCACTTAGAAATTAATGACCATAAATATAGAAATAAAAATGCGGCATTGAAATGAAATGGCACTTATTTAAGTGTCACTGAGAAATTCAATATAAAGGAGAAATTCATCCCATCCAGTGTTATTTTATGCCTGTTTTTCAGATAAAAAATGGTTTTAAAATGTGATAAGTTTGAGTAAGTGGTAAGGTCACAGCAATAAAACTGGTGTTGCATTGATTCCTTGGCCTCACAAAGGAAAACATGCAGTGCATTTTTGGAAAAACAGGCAAAATTATGTTGCATTATTGCTTCACAGTTGGAGCTTGCAGTCCAGTTTTCTTTCAGGAGACAATACAAAACATCACACCAGTTTGCCTGGAGACCTGCACCTTCAGGGTGTTACCGTAAATATACAGTTTGCTCTTAGTCATCCAGACTGGCTACATAAAGCTTGTATAAGCCCTCTATCTTTGGTTGTTGTGTTCCTGCTCTGCTGCTATTCAGTGCGATCTATTCACTGAGGGACATTGGCGAAGGCTCGTCATTTCTCAGCTTTTTCACCCACTTCGTAGGGGGTAGTGTCATAATTACTTCTTTCTTTTCAACTTGCAAAATGAAGCTTGGCGAGAAAATATTGACGCCCATAATTGCTTGTTTTCTTCTTAAAAGTGTTTTCGTCTCTCCTGCTGATTATCCAAGGGAGGAAGTTAGCTTATAGCATTCTTATTTTAGACTCCTTCCTGTGTCTTCTAATGGATTTTACAATTTATTCAAACGTACTGTTTTATTTGCTTATAATTTTCTATTATAGTACAAGTTTGTCTTACATTTGTTGACTGATTCCCAACCTCTTACTTTTCATATTACATAATATACCATCTTTCTCATTTTCCAACTTTGAAAAACGTTTGTAACACTCAAATCACTGAAGAAGATATCATCATAGCAATGAAGGAAGGTTTGAAGCTTGTGCTTGCACCACAAGATCTGCTCTTGGCATATTTTCATTGCTTTAGGAGTAAAGCTGTGCTACGAAACACTGAAAACACCTAACTTCTCACAGTTAGTATAAAATTGTAACAACGTCGGTGAATTCAAAAGAGATTTCTGCATTTGCTTGGGGGCAGCACGCCGGTAGATAGAGAAGCAAAGCCTTAAAAATCTATTTTTAGGGTTTTGTTTGATGTTCAGCATCAAACAACTTATAAACATAGACTGTGACCTAATGTGTCCAACAACACTGAAAAACAAAACACATGAAAGAATTCAGAAAAGACAGCTGTTATATAATGATATAATTTATGACATACACGCACTGGCCAATTCAATAGGTATACCTTACGAAGTACCAGGTTGGATCACCGCTTGCCTTTACATCTCTGCTAACCGCTTAACGCCTGATGTATCATATTTGGCATACATAATTTTTCTGAGTTTTGGAGACGTGTTAATGTTCAAGGAACAACTTTGAGTTGATTGTGACATGGTGTGTTATCTTGCTGGAGAAAGGTGGGTACAGGGTCCAAGAAAATATCCCCAATATACCCTTGACCCTTGATAAAGGGGTGATGGATCCACATTTTCATCTAAATGAAGCAGCAGAAATAAAGACTCAAGAAGAAGAAGTCATCATTGCTAGTTTACTTTCACACATGTGAATCCTTCTGAGCCAGCGGAAAGATTATACACATGACAGCTTGAGCAGCGGGCACCATGGTGGAGTGAAATGGGCTTCATAAATCATTCCTTGGAATCTGTCACTTTCAGTTTAATTTACCTTAATTTAGCAATTTGTCTCTTCAGCTTCCTTCAATTTAACCACCTAAATTAAAGGGAAGCACCGCTAATTTAATGCAACGAGCGTCTATTTGCTGGTCACAGGAAAAGTTCAGGCTGTGAACACCATCTTTTTCTCTGAAATGAGTTTATTAGGGAAGTCTCGGAACATAGCCTTGTGGTATCAGGGTTACTATTGCTTAAGCTTTGAAATTTAAATCCAAAACCCTGTGTTATCAGCTGACTGTGGAGCGTTACCAGGCAGGGTGTGTGTAATGATAAGATGCTGCTGAGTTGTATCACAGAAAATGAAAGACCCAATGTTTTTGAATGGTAAGTGTCAAAAGCCTAGAAATCTTGAGCTCTTCCAGTTCAGTTATTATCTTCTTGTTGTCTGCTAAGCATGCTCAAAGCTTACAGAAGTGAAATTCTGTACTGCATTTTAAATTTTGAATTATCTTCAATCATAGTGTTAAGATAAAGTGTGTAAAATCTGAAAATCAACTTTACAAATCTAAAGTATTTTCTTGCAACCAAGCTTTAAATGCTGTCTGTTTATTTCTCTTCTAAGCTTGAACACTTTAACATGCGACTCTTTATGGACTGAGCAATTGGGACTCAGCCACCAAGGCAGCCTCAAGTGGCCATTAGAGGAACTGTAGTTTCTGTTGGCTCCATTTTTTAGCCTCACAGCTGCCCCATGCTCTCTGTGTTTATCCTGAAATAAATGAGTCGGTATGTAAAGTGAAGCTGCTGAGAGCAAATTAGCATAACAATAATTTTTGTGCCTACAAATTGAATTCTTTACTGTAAAACCCCTTAGCAAAGCTAAAAATATTGGCACTTTCCACTTAGACCTAATAAGCTCTCCATTTGGAAGCCGCAGTAATGAAATTCAAACTGACATTTCAGTCCAACACCAGTATTAATAAAACTGCTGTTATTTTAGTGTGCCTACTTGACTTTTAAATTAAGCGTCTAATAACCTGACAGAGCAGCGTTTCAGCTCTGGGTTTGATGAGACAGAGTGGATATGCACAGATTTTATCTGCTGTGAATTTGACAGAAATCCTCGGAGAGAAACGATCACGGGATGCATCAGATTCAATATTAAGAAAGAGGCAGTGACTGGAAAACAAACACGGCATGTTTTTGTCAAATTGTGCTGTTCTCGTCTTTCAAGGGGAATGAAACTATTAAGGTTTTAATGTTATCTTTGATTGCTGAGCTCCGGCTGGTTTGATTGCACGTGTACCGTTTTCCTTGAATCTGTGTTTCCGCTGAGATGTAAAAATGGCTGCTGCTCTACAGATAATAGCTTTCATGTAGAATTTAAGAAAACATGGGATGTTTTGGCCAACACATCAAAATCAGTTCTATATGCAGTGTGGTGACAAAATAGATGGAGAAGAAATGCTGAAGTCAGACTAATTACTGTTAAAAAAAAAAAAAAAAAAAACATAATAAAAATTAGACTTTAGACAAAACATGAAAAGAAACTAAAATAAAAACATGTAGGACATGTATTTAACTTTAGTCTGCAACAATTTGTTACTTTCACAGAAATCACACTATAATACAAACCGCATGAAAACTATCCATCCGTCTTCTTTCACTTCTTCAATTTAGGGATGCAGACAGGTTGGAGGCTATCCCACAACTCTGGGATAAATGTGACAGACAATTTAGTCACTTTGCTAAGTACACCTCGGTCGTACCAGGTTGGAGCCCCTTTCCCCTCCAGAACAACCTTAATTCTTTGTGGCGCAGATTCAAGAAGGAAATAATTGCTGAAAGATTATGGTCCATACTGACATGATAGGATCACACAGTAGCTGCAGATTTGTCAGGTGCACATCCATGATATGAATCTCAAAGACTGTGGAGGCAGTTGGATAATTAGAGATTTGAGTGAATAAGCCATTGAACAGGTGTGCCTAAATAAGTGGCTGGTGAGTGTCCACATGACTAATCAGACATACACAACAGGTGGAGCTGTTAGAAAGAACTTTAAACTCCTCTGAAATGCTTTTTAAGGAACTTGAACAAACTTGATGATAGCCAACCTTTATCGGGTTTCAGGGTCTTGAGGTAAAAGGAGCTGTGAAACAATCTTAGGTTTTTAATGCTGGATAAGGGGAAGAGAATCCATCAAAGGTTGAGAAAGTATTTTTGTGCATTTATATATGTTATTGTCCTGGCCATCAAAGCAAAGTTTGAAAAAAATCACATGTATATCTGAAAAACTTTCCTTTATGGCAGGTCTAATGAACTTGTTGGGCACTGTATATATACATTCCCAAGCAGTAAACAGTACTTAGTTAAACATTTGTGTCACTAGAAAGTCTGTGTTCAGATCAAACACTGATTTTATTGTAATACTTTCAAATATACGACTGCTTTATTTAAGTTTAATGAAAACCTTTTTTTACTCTGTATCTTGTCTTGTGTCTTGGCAGCACAGTGGTGTAGTTGTTAGCTCTGCAGGCTCACAGCAAGAAGACTGTAGCTTGAAGTCTTCCTGGGGCCTTTGTTCTCACTAGTCTTAGTGGGTTTCCTACCACAGTCATGAGTGTGAGGTTAATTTGTGATTCTAAGTTGGCTGCAGGTGCTGATATGTTATGTATAAAACCTTGAGTGGTCATTGAGATCAGAAAAGTGCGAAAAAATTTTAAACCTATGAATGTATAACAGTATAAATTATTGGGCACCTGATTCTGTGCCTTAAAAAAGAAATCAAATACTTAAAGTACTCTTGTCCTGTCCGCTGTGTGATTAATTTCTGAAACTACAAATCGGGGACAACAAAGGAAAAAAGGTTTATTTGATTTTACCGCTGCTTCTCCACTGTAATTTTGTTTTGTTATCATCTGTTAATTCTTCACTTTGAACTGTTATCACTGCACATTTTCATTAAGTGCAGGTCATTTCTTATGTGTCATATTAAAATATGTATAACCCATATATTTCATGTCACTGCCCGGCTGCAGAAACAAATGCTCCAAACTGTGAGGCAGTTGAAGCATCAGACTGAAGTCGCCTGCTGTGGATTAAGGATTACCCAACCCACACAGACAAACACGGGATTATGTTTTTGTCTTGTTTTGCCCACCGCAGAACTGGAGCCCAGCCTGCAGATAAATGATACTTTCACAACACACAGGAAGAGTTTTATGCACTTCAGAGGAGTCATAGTGTTTATAAAGCCTCCTAAAATGGGTGCTTTGAAGAATTAAAGAAATAAAAAAGTGCTGTCTAGTTTGAGTGACAGGGTTTTGCTACACTTATCCGATTTTTGGGAGAGTTGTGTGCAACAGCTCAGGGGTCACCACAGCGAATCATCTGCCTCCATCTCACCCTAAGCCTGATAACCTCCTTTTTCACACCAACCCTCTGCATGTCCTCCTTCATTACATGCATGAATCTTCTTTGTGATCTTCTTCTTTTCCTCCTGCCTGGCAGCTCCATCTTCAAAATCATGTCCAAACCATCTCAGCCTTGCCTTCGTAACTTTGTCTCCAAACGGCTCAACCCGAGATGTCCCGCTGATCTGCTCATATCTAATCCTGTCCCTGCTGCAAATTCCCCACCAAAATCTCAATATCTTCGACTCTGCCACCTCCAGTTCCAGCTTTGGATGGTTAAACTCATCTGCCTTCACTACTTCTGCTCCTTGCATCTTCACCCTTCCACCTGCCTCCCTCTCATTCACACACATGCATTGTCTTTCTTGTACTGCTTTTCATTTCTCTTTTCTCCAGCGCATACCTCCACCTCTCTTTCACCGTGTAACAAAATGAGATTAAAATCATGAGAGAAAAGTCCACAGTGAAATATTTCCATCTTCTAGTTGTTAATACCTAGTTAAATCATGCTAATGTGCTGAAAACATCACATTTAGGTAATGATTGAACTGTAAATACATCCGAATAATAGAGTTTATTGTTCATGATCTGATTTTAATCATGTGATTTAATCTTTTCGCTACTTTTTTCCTTATTCATCCCCATTAAAAAAATGTAGAATGGACCAATCCATGGTTTTGGAGAATTGTTACACTCCTATTGAAAAACAGTCTATCCTGATTTTTTTTTAAATGCTTCCATACCTTATGTGCCTCATGGTGCTTTAATCCACTGCCTACCATTCTTTGCTTGTTTGTGTTCTCTATATATATCACACACATAAAAAACATAATACATTTTTTATTCAAACCAGACTGAATCCTGTTACCTCGCGGTTGAATCTTGTGCTTCAAAGCCGCTGCCTTATTGTTATGGGACATCAACATCTCGTAATTCAGTGGTTCCCAATGGGCACACTGGTATGGCTTGAGGCAATCAATGAATTAATTTGCAGTATCAGTTCTTTGCATGCACTGTTGCAAAAGCTGCCATCTTCTGGCGTCAGCTTTTCCACAGACAACAGTTGGGAGGGGAATGCTAATGCTATCGTGGTGCTACAAAGCCAAAAAGCAATTAGAAAGCAAACAACTCTTCTGAGAGAGATTTGGCCAAATCCTCAAGAGCGGATCTGAGCCCGCAGGCACCAATACTGGCTTGTTGGTGTGTGTAGAAGGTGATGAAAATATTACAACAGTAGCAACCGGAATCATCGGATTTATAAAACTTTATTAATCCCTGAGGAAATTATGTAGCCACAGTTGCTCCAAGACAGTAACAATAATTAAAGTAGTTAAAGTACCATTTAGATCAAACAATTTATTACAAATTAGCTCTACTATACAAACATCCCAGTATATTACACGGAATTGAATATAGATAAAGTTGAAATTGAGGTGCCCCTCTTGTCATATTACCGTTGTTATTTTCTCTGTAGACAATGTGCAAATAGTAAGGGTCTGTAACTACTGCAATGTGGACTTGTACTTTAGATTTAGGAGTTATGCAGAGAGACAGCCACAGGCTGTGGTGATAATCTCAGTGTATCAATGAATGTGAATTCTGCAGAGGGCTTACCCTGCAGTGTGCTTGGAGTTTCTAGTATTCAGTTTCTGAGAAACTGTTCTAGTATATTTTAAATAGGATTTCTATGGGACCCTCTGTACTGGTTCAGTTTGCCTGTGAGGCTCAGCTTTAAAAAAAAAAAAATCTGGAAACATCTCATCTATACTAGAAATTCAACCCCAGATTATCTGAGCTGTACTGTCACTTTTAACACAAGACCCTGAAATTAGATTCTAATGAAAGAACCGTTCCTCAGGTATGGCTGCAGGATAAGGTGGTAAAGGAGGATGTCCCTTTGCCATGCTATCAGAGGCTATGTATTTATGTTCCCAAATGTTCAATTTCCCGGGACCTTGCACTGTTGTGGAAAGTACCCTATATTGCTTGACTGGTAATTCAGCCATTCAACTGTGAGCTGTCAGATAAAAGGTTAAAAAAATATCATGAATATGATTTTCATAATTTTAAACCTGCTGGAAGAGTCAGATGAGACCTGATTTTCATACTGCTGCATTAATTCACAGATAAAGCCTTGGCAAAGTGGTGAGTTTTTTTTTTTATTAAACCGGTGCAGAACAATAATAATTATAGAAGAAGAATGCTTTGTGAAACTGAAGGGTTCTCTGTAAGTAATAAAAAATAGACAAGAAATCAGTCCCGAGAAATGAACAACTTGGATACAGCAACAGGATTCACCACCCTCCTCATCCTCAGCACACACGCGTTCATGTGCAGCCAGCGTCATATTATAGGAGGTGGACTCTGCCATCATCATCATCATCATCATCATCCCCAGCCAATGGAGAAACCAGTGGAGGACACACTTAAACAGTGTCTCCGGAGCAGTGCGGACTAGAGCGCAGCGCCCGGCACCACAAATCCAACTTCCCGCACACGTACTCTCGCACAACATCTGAACAACAGAAAGTGAGTTTTGTGATTCTCCTCGTGGACTCTTCCCCCTCATAATTTTCATGGAAAGGGCTGTGGGATGTTTTAAACAGCAGTCCGCTGTGAGGATAATCAGCTGGGAGATGCTTTTTTTTACGGACTGCTTCCCACTGCGTCTTGAGATGAATGTAAAGCTGAAAGTGAGTAGACTTGACTTGAACCTGTAATATTTACAAACCTTGATTAGCTCGTTTATAAGAACTGACACTATTATGTGTGGTAATATGTAGAAACGGGTCTTAGAGGTCTGCACTGTGATTTTAGAAGTGCGCTAAAAAAAAACAGCAGCAGAACAGGTTTGTTCATTCTTCTTAAATACAAAGTAACTGAGTTAAAAACTTTCATGTAAGTCCATCCAACCATCCATCTTCCGCATATTACATGTAAGTAATAAGAGCATTTCATTTGTTGAAGTGGAATCTTGCAAGGAGCACATACTCATGCAGGGCAGCGCTAATCTGTGCGTGCTGGAACAAACTTATTTATTTATCATTTTGTTATTTTCTTCTCCTTTCGATTTAAAAAAAAAATTATTTTACCTAAACAATTATCGGCAGGATATTCGTGAGCTGTCTGCATGCCTGCGCTCAGAAGATGATGGCCACAGAGGGAAACAAAACCCTTCTGGGTAACGCATCTTACACTGAAAGGCAACATGAAGACAGGGACGCCTGTAGCTGCGCATTGGTTCTGTTTCTGAAGTTGAATGTCCAAGAAAACAGCGCGGAAGATTAGAAACGCTTTTAATTTTTCATTCAACTTTGATCTAACTCTGGATACATTATGTCTCCACGGCGTTTTTTTTTCTTTTCAATTTCTTAACTGTGCTCTCCGTGCGCATTGGGCTCCCGTGATAACCATGTATGGATTTCCATGCAGCGATGGAGGTTTCAGCTGGTGCGTGTCTGAAAAGCGACTCGGTGGCCTTAAAAAGAAGAAAACTGTCTCGTTGTTTACATTTACATTTAATCGCCTAATTGATTTCTACTTTTTTACACAAAACGAAATCCCAGTAATGCATCTGTTTAGTTTATTCCAATGTAAAATGTTGGTGCTCCACGAGAAGGCTGTCCAGGAACCTGCCAGACTGTAGATTAAAACAGGCTGTGAGCGTCAGCTGGGTTTTGTTTACTACTACAGTTGTTGTCCGGACAGATTATTACGTCATCTAACCTCGTGCTGGAGTTAGTTGTAGGCCATCCCTCCTTCTATCTATCCATCCATCCTTCCTTACAGCCTAACCTCCCTCCCTCCAACCCATCCAGATGGCCCGCACGCGAGGGCGCAGAGCAGAGAAGAGCAGGGCGCATGCGCCAATTGTGCAGCCCACATCTGTTTATTGCATAAGACCACACACCACAGGGCTACCTGAAGGCAAACTGTTCGACAAAGAGAGAAAATAATTGTTTGTTATCATTAAAAAAAAATATTTTATTTTGTGTGAGCTTTTTTCTTTTTCTTTTTTTTTTCTTTTCTTTAATTAAATCACACTTCACCAAATATTTCTTTAAAATCTTTATTAGGGATACCTGGATCGTATCTGTGTGTATATGTGTGTGTATTTTAAATGCACATGGCCTTGTTTTGAGTCAAATCACATGTATATTGCCGGTTCTTTGGTGTATTCGGCTGCGTTTTCTTACTTTGCAATTGATAATTAGTCTGCCCTGTTCTGTTCATGCGGTGTTTATTTCTTATGTTATAGTGTATTGAGCTCTTAAGTCCACTTTAAAGGTCTTTGTTTGAGCCGAGAGGTAGCTCTACAGGAGCAGGGGCAGGTGAGAGGAACAGATTGGCGGGCAGATAAAGGCTCAAGTGGAGGTTGAAAATCACAAAGGCATAAAAGAAAAAAATGTATATTTCTTTTGGGGACATTTTGCCACCAACTGACAAAACGAATGGGGGAGAGAGAGGAGGGGGTGTAACATGCACCAAAGGTCTCCTGACAATGAATCAAATTGTGGACACTGTGATGATGTAGCATGCACTATGGGGTGCCATGGATACCACTAGCCCTTGCATGTGCAGAACTAGTCTAATCTTCATGTCTTTTGAAAATCAGCCAATATTTTAGACAGAATCAGAAATAGTTCGCTGTTTATAGCTTTTGTGTCATTCCATGGGGGAAAGAATCAGTGGGCTGCAACGGTAAACAATGAGAGAATCATTGTGGTAGTCCCTCCCATAGGAACAAATGCCAGTGATTTCAGCTTGAGGACTAGACAGTGATTGAGCAAGGGCTTATTCTTTTTGGGGTGGGGTAAAGCAATATTTATTGGACTGGTATTTATATTGAGTTTTTTTTAAAAGTTCTTTTAGAAGAGAATAGCACTCAAGGCACTGCTGGGATTTGAACCCAGGATCTCCTGTTTACTAGACAGGCGCTTTAACCAGCTAAGCCACGGCACCACTATGATGAGCAGGAGTCAGATGATGGAGGGAGGAGTACAGCTTTAGGCCATGTGGGACAATGTGTGGCTGATGCTCTAAATACTACAAGACCCATAATCCTCCTCCAAGGTTCATTTAGTCATGGGGAGCAAGCCAAGTAGACATGCAAATCAGATATTCTGCAAATAAATGAAACAATACACTCATAATCCAGGCAAGTTCTTTGTACAAATTACGTCTACATTGGCTAATTCTACTTCACACAATTAATGTCCTCTGGAAAGGTTCAGTGCTAACACAGTAAGTGTGACACTGTGGTGTACTGGTCATGAAAAATATAACACATACGAGGCTAATTTTCAGTGCACGGCCCAAGTTTCAGGGAGTTACATCATATATTTGCCAGATGTAGTGAAACTTTGACATGAAAAAGTAGACTGAATGGAGCAATCATGATGTCTTCTTCAAGAAGTGAATATGTTTACATTTCCTTACTTTTGAAGATGTGGGACGGTGGTTAATTCCAAAAAGTTAAAGCACAACACTGCCCCACAAATAAGCTGCAGTTGTGTTGATTTAAATACAGTTTCTGTACTACTATGTCCAAAGTGTTGCTGAATGCCATTCCTGGTTTTATTAGGCTGCTCCACTGTTGTTACTGTTGTTACTCTTTTATAAGGGCTTGGCTGAAAAGGTTTCTACTTCCTGCTGTTTAGTTATTTGAATCATTTGGTCTGTAAATATAACTACTTACCAACAAACAGATACTGTGGACACACTTTGAGTTGATATTTAGTCTCCAGATTTGTGTCTTTTTACTTCCCTGATTTCAGCACAAACAGCTCACACCTAACACCATTTTTGTTATGTGTTCATTCTAGGTCATGATGTGAATGCACAGCATCGTTTTATCCAATGATTGAGTCCAGCAAGCCGACCATGTTGGACAGAACTGAACAGGCACACTGCACTGTGTGCTGCTGCACTCTAGCCAACAAAATCCTCATGGTGCTCTTCATGGTGCTGCTGATCTTTGCCACCCTCTTTGGAAATCTGGTGACTCTTGCTGTGGTTCTGGGAACCAAACACTTCCACACACCGCAGGGATACCTGAAGGCATCCCTTGCCGTGGCTGATCTGGCAGTGGGAATATTTGTGGTCCCGCTTTCCGTTTACGCTGAGGTTTATCTCATGGTCACTGACTCGGCACCGGAGTGGACCTCGTACAACTCACAATCGGTGAGTTTTCACCCATGCAACATCATCGGCCCCATCTTTGCTGGGTGCACTTTGGTCTCCATCACGACTATTTTCTTTCTGACGATCGAGCGAAGCATTGCCGTGCTCAGGCCTTTGCACAAGGACTCGGTGATTACTCGTAAAAGGACCACGATCCTAATTGTCCTCTCCTGGGTGGGAAGTTTCTTCTTGGCTGTGTGTCCGATAGTTTTCAGCAGTGAAATTGCTTTGGAGTATAACTCCTGCAGTCGGATGTGTAACTACGCTCTGGGTACAATCGGCAAGTTCCCAAGCCAGGCCTGGAACATCCTCCTGCTCTTCCCCGCGTTTGACTTCACCCTCCTTGGTGGCACAGTGGTCATTAACATCATTTCTCTTTCCAGCATCAGGCAGCACTCAAGACGCAGGAAACACTTGGCTGAGAGTGAAAGCCAAAGCACGACCAAACCCACATTCTCAGACATTAAAGCAGCCAAAACCATCGGGACTCTAACTGTGGCTTTCACTGTATCGTTCACTCCAATCGCTGTCTTTGTGGTCGGGAACGTTTTGGGGAATAAATGGTGCAACTTTTCCTTTTTCGCCTTCTGGATTTTGGCTACCAACAGTTGCTGGAATGTCATTATTTACAGCGTGAGGGATCAGAAGTTCAGGCTGCGGGCACAGAAACTGCTGATGCCGTTTCATAGAAAAAACACCACCAAAACTTAAAATCGACCAGGACCAAAGACTACTCGTACACGAGGAGGGCCGCGTCATTTAGATGGTTGTTTTTTGCACAAACTCTTTGTTCAAACACATTGTGAGCCTCTTAAGAGACATACCTGCATGTCTTGTGCATTGCTGTTGTGAAATTACAGTTTATTTTTACATCGATAAAAAGCATGGAGCTTTTTCAGATCACAACTGTTTCTCTCTGTGGGTATTTGTCTTGTTTTGTGAAACATTTAAAAACTGAAGCCTGTTTCAGTTATTGGAATGATTGTTTGCTTGAGTGTAATTAATTAAAACCCGATGAAAACCAAAACAGTTTGTGCATGTTATCTTTGGATACCACAGCATCAGAGTTGTTAGTAAGATTGATGATGTTGATTCCCAGTGAGATACTTCAACATTAAGTGATCAAGACTGAGAGTATACAGCAGGGGTCCCAATTTAGTTCCTCCAAAGGCCCCACTGAGAATCACATCAAAGGCCAGACATGTAGTATTTAGTTTGTTGACATGCTTTACTATAATCAAAAATAAATAGATCATATAGCCCTTCCTAACTTTTCTAGCCTATATGACATTTGGTCAACAAAGAAGACCTTTGATCATGTGAGATGGAGCTGAGCCTTCTGCTATGAAACCGACTGCTTCTGCAGCACTGTTGCTCTGAGAGTACTCTGCTATAATTTCATGCCTCTTTTTACTTCAGCAACTTAAAAAAGGCCACAGGCTCTTCCCTGTGTATGGCTCTCTATATTATCCGGTGTGTGGATTGAAACATCAAAGTAACAAAGAAAATGCTCTTCTAGAAAACAGAAATTGTTGCCATGGCAAAAGGATACCAAACACTTTTACATTTGGCAAAAACATGGACTACTCAGTGGTTCACCTCAAATAAGGCTGTCTGCCTTCTGCATCAGTGTTAGTTTTTTTTTTTGTATTCTGAATTATGTGAAGCTATTGTGCAGATGTGCCTGTTTAGTTTGGCGAGTTCATATCACAGTGCAGAGTTTGGCTCCAAATGTGTTGGTGACATTTTATTAAATATAAAATGAGCTTAAGTGAAAGGAAGAGACAGATCTCTGTTTTTTCCTGTTTTCCATACGCTGCTCAACTACAGGGATGCAGCTTTATTAGCATCACACCCCAAGCAGCACAGTGATCAGAGGTCATTAACTGGTACAGCAGTCTCAGTCATGGTGGCCATGCTAGCCACACTCAATACAGAACAAACAGCAATGAGGTTATAAATTAACAATAACAACAACAGATCAACACAACATAACTGGAATAGCTGTTATAACCTTGAGAGTTAACACATGAATGCCAGCATGAACAGTCCCACCAGTCTTTGGGTTAGTGGCTCCTCCCCTTGGACTGCTACAACATTAAATATCGCAAATGAAATAGAGGCTGAATACAAAACATGACTCAAAACAGATACTACACTTTCACAAAAAATAAGAATATGCTATAAGCCACCATCAATATAAGGTAAGATACATTACCATACCGAGTCTCTTCATGGTGTCTAAGAGGTTACAAGACGTTCTATGACCTTTCCAGAGGTGAGTATTATTAAAGCTACACAAGCTTGTTTCCACCAGTGAAAACATTTTAGCCAACCAGATGTCAAAATGTACACTTCCTAACTTAAACTTAGCAGTAAGGTGAAAATTTAATATAATGGTCCAGAATTTAGATTTATGAATAACACTGTTTCTTTGTTTTTTCAGTGGCAGAAATAGGTTTCCATATAAAGCAGGGACTGCTTCATAGATGGAGGCTCAGATCCCAGAATGCCACACAGCAAAACTCCATGCTGTCATTATTTTAATGAAGAAACCCTGAGGTCAAAACTCGACTAAGCTGTAGTAGTTTAATAGCAGCCTTTGGACTGTGTGCAGCCATGTGGTCTTTGGGGAGAAAATATATATGTTTGTCACACACACACACACACACACACACACACACACACACACACACACACACACACACACACACATTTCCAGTTTTGCTGGACCACAACCCAGCAAGACGTAATCATAAACTTTTCATTCTCTGGGAACTGGACCAAAAATTTAAATATAAAAAAAGGGATGGGGTGGCTGAAATCAGCAAGTGAAGCAAGTTTAAAAAAGAAAAGAAATGAAAAGGCCTAAAGGTGCACCATTTGCATTTAATAGATAGTGTCGGAGAGAGAAAAGGAATGAGAGCGAGGTAACGAGGTAACAAATTATATCGTTTTCCCCTCTGGTGAAACTAAGCATTGTTTCTAGTTGTTCTGGTTCTAAAACTGCAGACATAAGCAGAGGAATGAAAATGAGAAACACGTTTTTGCTTATTTATGCATATTTAGGAACAGCTGCATTAAAAACCTGGTTAACACAAATGTTCATTCAGAATCATCAACTACGGAACCGACCAGTAAAAAACGATAAAATCTTTATTTGTTAAAAGACTAAAATCGAAAGTCAAGCTTTTCTTTTAAATAGTTTGATTCAAACAGATATTCTTTGACTCTGTGATGTGTGCTTACTTTAAAAGCTTTTACCTCTAAACGGCCTCTATTGCACAGAAGGTGAAATTGAAACATGAAAGAAAACAATTACTGTGGAAGTTATCATTTCCAGCAACAGAAACCGCTGAGTCACAGTGTGGAGGAATAAAAAAAGAGAGAGAATAAAGAAAAGAGACGTTGGCATCACTGTCCTTGACTAACATTAATAAGGCTCATTGACTGGCACTGAAGTGGTTTTGGAAAGAAAAAGAGGAGGAGGAAGAAAGCTGAGGATACAAAGACGACTGAAACAGATGGAGGCAAAAGAAAGAAAGCCGTCACTGATCATCAGGTCAGCACAGCACTTCAGAAACATGTCACTGTTGGCCTGTTCCTTCAGACTCAGTCTCAGGGGTGCCAAAAACAAAAACAATTTTTGTCATATTTTTGGACAAACCTGAGTAGAGTAGGCATTTCTTTATGGTCTCATTTACTCCTTGTCAACACTGTTGTGCTGTTTTATCATCTGTCATCATCACTTTGATGATGCTATTATTTTTTTTGCAAAATGTAACCCACTGTGCATTTTCATAATCCTACCCACATGTGAGGAAAGATTAGGTTTTTGTGGGAAAGGCAGGCTGTGATTAAACACATAGCTCTCGACATACCACCTGCACGTTTGCCCCTGCAACAAAGCAATCAGTTATCTCCCTGATTTTTTTTCTATGGCCTTTACTGTCAGTTAGACCCTTTGATGTGTCACACTCTCACTATTCCCCTCAGTCCACAAACAGCTACCAGCTCTGGGTTTCATTTAATTAGAAAAAGAAAAAAAGATTAAAGAGCTTTCAGAGTGCGGCATTTACCTCTGTATGAAGGTATACATTGTGCTGTACACAACGTCGCTCAGCACACATTAATTACAGATGGATGTTATGACTAATGACTTTATTTGATCTTTGCATTTGTGTTTTGCTGTCACCCAACACACTATGTTTGTGGGTCCAGTACACAAATGATGTCTACTTGACTTTATCTTGACACAAACAAGCTTTAGGTTTAGGCAGAGCCGGATTTACTAATAAAAATAATAAATAATCTAAGCTTACAACACACACACAGCTCTTGCCAGACAACAGTGAGCAGCCTAAACTAAATTAAACAGTCATGCTACTTAGTGTGAGGAGCTTAAAATAAACAAACCACTACGGTTCAGGCCCACCACGTTGCAGTCAGGAAACCACAGAACTTCCTGCAGCATTTCCACTGTCTAACACCAAAAGGGGAAAAAGGAAAACCAAGGTTAGGTCATTTTAAAACATACAGTTCATATGTACAGTGCGAAATATACTTAACATAAGTGCTTTGTATGATTACTAAAAGAAACAATACATTTTTTATCTTGTAATAGAAGACAAATTAAAACTATTTAAAATTGTGTACACTGAGCAGCACGTGTGCAGTAGCCTATCAGCCTGGGATACACGCAGGCAAAGCAGCAGTCTAACCTGGACATCTAAAAAGTGCATAATAGATCCCTCCTACTTTACCAAGTGCCTTTAAAGCACCTGTCCCAAGATAAGGTCTCCAATCTAAAAGGTCACACAGGAAGAAGCGGCTAGGTCTGCTGTGAGCTTGAGATAGGAATGAAAAGTAGGTCCTTCTCCTAAAGATTAAACACAACCCTCAGTGCCAAGCACCACATCGACCCAATACAAGACACTGTTTTCTGTGACCTCTCTCTTCAACTACAAAACCCAAGTTAGTCTGGAAAACCTCCAGACTAACTGACAGAATCCAATTATTTTTACCTGAGAGAAAAAAGACTAACAAACCCTTCTGGCACATCAGGCTCCACGTCTCACACGGGACAATCTCTGACATGGTGTATTTTGTGTCAATGAATTTCATCTCATATAAGATACCTGCATGCGAGGCTAAATTGAATAAATAATGGAATAAATCAGAAGCAAAACTGAAAAAATGTTTTGTGTGAGATTTTGATTCCTTTTTTTGTCAAGACTCCGAGTCAGTTAGCTCCTGTGGATCATGCTGACAGCGGGCGCTCACTGCAAATCATCTCCAGAGGTTGGAAACACCTGGGACCGCAGGTGGGTGAGGGATAAATGAGCCAAATCCCAGGGGAGAAACTTTCATGACAAGTAGAATATACTTTTCTTCAACACACCAGACTGTTATCACCTCAACGTGGGCAGTCTTGTTTTTCAGTTTCACCTGAATTTAGGCAGGAACCGGTATCTCATTCATACACAAAAAAAATTACTGATAAGATACCAGACTGATCTGAGCATCTGAAAATGAACTGAAACCAATGAAAATATGGTATTTTGATGAGGTGTATAGATTTGATGGAAAATGCAAAACAAAATAACCTGGAGCATCAAATACTCTGGAAAGAAGTTTTAGAGTAAATAAAGATGCTGGTAGTGGATAATACTTTTTGTGAACATCAACATGTAACTCCTGTGTGAACATTTTGATGAATGAAAAGTGGAAAAAATGCTGCCAGGCATCATGAATCTCGATGCGTTATGAAACGAGTATCACAGGAGCATCCAAGGCTGCATGTAAACATTACCAACCATTCCTGCAAGTGGAACCCTTTCTCGTCCTTGCTCCTGACTTCAGAGATAATATGCATGTATTTTCCATCTTCTTTCTCCTTAGTCATTTTTAACACAATATAATTACACATTTAATTATTGTTCTTATTTCCGTCATAGCACTTTTATGTTTCTCTAGTGGCAAAATCAAATGTCAGCCGTCTCAAAAACCACCCACCACTTCCAAAGTCTGTCTGGAAGTCGCTTCACTTGACTTAGATAAAAATAAAAATTGCACCAGTCTTGGTGTTACTTTCTGAGAGTTTCCCACCTAGAATTAATCAGAAAATGCTTAGAAACTTGATTTACATCTTAAATGTTTTTGATTTCAGCCCAAAGGTATTTTCACACTGTACTGTCAGTCATTCAGAAAGCAAATGTGTAGATAACTTTTGTTTGGTTCAAACTCCATTCATATTATAAACATGCAAATACTTGATTGTTTTTGCTCACAAAGAGATGTGGTGGTTGCTGCCTGGACTGTCAACTGTAACTCCTCCTGGACTTTAGATTTAAATTTAACTTTCTTGGCACAGCAATGTAGGCTATCAAAAATGTGAGCGGATGGGAGCTTTCTCTAAGAAAAGTACATCATGCTGAGGCTACAAAAGTTTCTGAGAAAGACCCCATGCAGAGAGCAATAACTGTACAGCAGGGGCTCTTTGTGTTTTATTGAACAGACTGCTGATGATGATGGAGATGGCTGCTAAAGACCAGTTCAGTAATCGTCACTTTGGACCCGTTTCACAAAAAAGAAATATAATGCTCCAACCTTCACAAATAATTTTGGCTTGCAAAGATCCGATAAATCTTTAAATCCTACAGAGCTCTCATATGCTGCAACACATTACAGTTCACACCTTTATTATCAGTCTCAAAAATCTACAGTAAGAAATTTTTACAGCCACAAGATGAATAATTAGCAGAAGAATAATGTTTGACAGAAGCTAGACTTTCCCAGTTTGCAGTTTTAAAAATAGGTTGTAAGACACTGGTGAGGACTTAATCAATAAACAATGAGGCATTTTTAATGGGTAATTTTTAATGGGTAAATGGCTATTAAAACATAATACAGCCAATACTGCCTTAATCCTTCATGACAGAGATTCAACAAGGTGCTGGGGAAATTGGCATGCAGTTGACACACAGTTGCTGCTCATTTGTTGGTTGAACATCCATGATGTGAATCTCCCGTTCTGTCACATCCCAAAGGTGGCCTGTGGGATTTGAGATCTGGTTTCTGTGGAGGTCTATGTCGAGTACAGTGAGCTCATTGTTATGTTCAAGAAGCCGGTTTGAGATTATTTGAGTTTAGGGACATTCTGCGTTATCCTGCTGGAAACAATAATCAGATGATGGGCCTACTGTGGTTATAAAGGGACGGATATTGTGTCATAGTGGTACTGGTATTAAGGGGCTTAAAGTATGTTAGGTGAAGTCCTCCCACACCATTACCCCACTAATAGCAGCCTGAGCCACTGATACAAGGCACGAAGGGTTGCTGCTTTTTTGTTGTTTAAATCAAATTCTGCTACTATCATCTGTATCATCTGAATAAGCAGAAATTGAGAGTCATCAGACCGGGAAACGTTCATGTCCAGTTCTGATGAATTGTAGCCTCAGTTTTCTGTTTTTAGTTGACAAAAGTAGCACCCAGATGTGCTATAGCCCACCTGCTTCAAGTTTTGAGGTGCTGTGCATTCTGTTCTGCATACCTTGGTTGTAACAAGTGGATATTTGAGGTAGTGTCACTTTCCTATCAGTTTGAAACAGTGTAACCATTCTTCTTTGACCCCAACAAGGCATTTATGTCCAGAGAACTGCCACTCACTGGATATGTGATCTATTTCAGACTATTCTCTGTAAACCCAAGAGATGTTTGAATGGGAAAATCCCAGTAGATTAGCTGTTTCTGAAATAATCCGACCTGTTCGTTTAACACCAACAACCGTGCCACATTCAAAACGACATTTTTTCCCCATTCGGTCTTGACCATGTGTGCTGTGAGGTAATTGGCTGGTCAGATATTTGCATTAACAAGCAGTTGAACGTGTACTTGATGTGAAATTACATATAGAAAAAATTTAAAACTGAAAGGTCAGTCAGTTTTCATGTCAGAGGCATCGTTAATCCATGAAGCAATGACAGATGAAGTGTTAACCTTCATAATTTCATTAAAATATCCTGCTAGCTGGGAGACCTTGGGTCTTGGCTGTTACTTTAACTTGTACAATCCACGTCAACATTTAACAGAAAAAACACGCAGCCGTTACAATCATTCAGCATCCAGACTCCCCGGATCCATGGGTTTAATGATAATGTATATTTAAATATTTTGATACAAAATTACAAATATGATATTTTGCTGTGCTACCACAGGCTATTGCCAAAAATATTACAACACTGAATTTCTGCAAGAGGTTTTATATACCGGTATCAACCCATGCCGATGTGCCACGAGTGAGTATACTCAGTGGCAAACCCTGAACTCTCTCTCCCCTTTTCAGTAATTAAAAATGTATCCGAAAGTGGAAAAGTCGAGCAGAGCTACAGTCCACCTGCTGCCTGACTGCTGTAAAGTTAGGATGCATTAATGCCACTCTTATTTTTATGCATGTGTAATGACAGTTAATATCAGCCACTGCATACTCGAAAAGGTAATATTGATGTAGATGGGTTATTTTCCACTGCCACTGTGACAACATTATGCAGCTTAAAAGCAAGAGTAATTGTGTGCAGAGCTTGAGTTGAACACAGGCTAATTTGCGAGCGCTAATCAAGCCACCAGACCCCCTAACACACAGACGAGGCCTATTTGGTCCCCTGCCAGTGATGACTCCCAATCTAATCAAATATGTAGGAAAAGGCACAGTTCACAAAGGTACCACCCTGCAATAAACAAAACCCCAAAGAATTAGATGCTAATGCCACATGTACACACCACAGGACTCCCCCAGAGAAGATCTATACATGCTCCGACATATAACAGCTCTTTTAGTGGCACGAGGGAGGGTTACAAAATATTAGACAGGGGGATTTAATGTTGTGGTATCGCTGTGTGGGATTGGTTTCTTAGTCTTGGGCAATTTCACAAGAGAATTACTGGCTCTATAAGTATTGAACAAGTGTTATTTAGAGCCCTGTGGCGTGCTTTGTGCCCCTGTACAATGACTTGTATTACTTCATTGAATTCTGTGATTGACTGTTAATTAGTTTGGTTAAGCTCAGTTCGTTCTCTGTGTCATTCTCAGCGATTCAAGACTCTTTTGAGGTTTCTGTTACAGCAGGGTTACACTCACACAGACCTCCACACTTTGCTTAAAGTAGATTTATTACCATGTTTCATCAGCGGGGCTTTGTTTTTCATTCCCCTTGGAGCGAGAGGAGGGGTGGGAAGCACACGTTTTTCACCCTGAAGGAAGACAAGGATGGAAAAAAAGGCTAATTTTTCTGCAACCGAGATGGAAGGGGAGAACAAACACTTCTATGAATCTCATGCAGCGTTTAATGACATCTTATGTGAATATGCTTGTTGTTGTTTTCGACAAATATTTTTAACTCTTCCATTTAACTCTGTTCCCTCTAAAGTATCACAGTTAAATAGTAAGAAAGTCACCTTTGTGAACAACAATTTTTTTTTTTTTTTGTTGAATTCGAATGTTTAGTTGTTTGAATGAAAAAAAAGGAGGAGGGGGGATTGATTTGTGCGTCACTCTGAAAAAATCATTCTGTTTTAAAGGGGTAGAAATAAGCTATTGTTTTGGTCAATGCGGCAAAGACCAAGGAATTAATTGTGGACTTTAGGAGGATCAGGAAAACCTTGACCCCTGTTTCAATACAGGGGTCCTCCACAATGTGGACATTGTGGAGGACTATGTCCACTATAAATACCTTGGAGTACACATAGACAATAAACTGGACTGGGTTAAAAACACCACTGCACTCTACAGGAAGGGCCAGAGTCGTCTCTATTTTCTGAGGCAGCTGAGGTCCTTCAACATCTGTCGGACAATGCTCAGGATTTTCTATGAGTCTGTTGTGGCCAGTGCTGTCTTCTATGCTGTTGCATGCTGGGGCAGCAGGTTGAGCTTTTTGCTAGAATCTTGACAAACATCAAGCTAACACAAAGCTAAGAACCCAGAGTGATGATGAAGGTGAGTGTATCTTGAACCCAGAGCTGTAGTTTCTTCAGTCGAATCTCTTTGGTGGTGTCTATTAAGTCTCTTTATACTGTCAGTTCATTGATCACATGTAAACACTAAAAGAAAGATTGAATGTGTGTCCCCATCAGGATTGGGATTCTCCTGCTTCCAGTGTTTGGCTGCAAGAGGAATGATGCTGATGACAAATGTCACGGTTCTGTGCCTGTGACCCAGTGTTTATGCATTTGGACTTTTTTAATTCTGGTTTATTTAATATTCTAAGTATGGTTTGTGTTCCAGGTTTCTGTGGTTGTTGTTGTTTGTTTACCATTTGTATTTTCTGGTCTTGTCAAGTTCATGTATCTTAGTCCTGTGTCTCGGTGGTAGTTCCTGTTTTACTTTGATAGTCTGCAACTTGTATGTTATGTTCGTTTTTGCTTCCCCTGTCTCTGTGTTTCCACCAGCATCCACTGTGTGTATATATTGTCTCCGATCCCCTCATTGTAGCTAAGTTCTGTGGTTCTGTCTCACTTTTTGCCTTGCTGTCAGTGAGTCAGTTTATTTTATGTCTCTGGTTGATCTGGATCTTTTGCTGATGCTTTTTCTGGGATTAAAGCTGCGATTTTTAGTTCAGTTCTGTGTTGCACCGTCCTGCATTTTTGGGTCCACAACCCCACCTGCAGCACACTTACACTGCAGCCATGATAACAAAGCCATGCTCTCCTTTAGTTCCCCTCCACTGCAAAACTCCATTTTTCTTCAAGTGTCATTTGGAGGCATGGCACCAGTCACAGCTTTATTAGAGTTTAAGTGCAGGTTTATCAGGCAGGAAACTATGGTTTGTTTTCCATTTGTACTTTTCAGTTTTGCAATTGGTTTTGCTTTACTTCCACTCACTGGTAAGCTTAACTGTCTCTGCCTTTTTTACTTCACTTTTCACCCACACCACCTGTGACACAGTGCATGCCTGAAACATCCCTACAACTCTGACGAAACAGAATATTTTCATGGTGTGAACAGCCTGAACAGAGTAGTTGAAGTCATTAATAAAAATGTATTGGGAGATAAAATGTGCATTAAAACTTGCTTATCATAACTTTGATATGTACTGATTTCAAAAAGTCCTGTGTGATGTTTGATTTGAGCTGGCAGGTCATGGTTTGTATTAAATATAAAATGAAGATTATTTCCAATCAATTCGCTCCACATTTCCATCTGCTTGCTGCATGTCTGGAGGGTTTCTTTCTTTGGAGGGGAATGAGCACGGCTGCTCAATAATCTAATTATACTACCAGTCAATCAAATGAGTTTGTCTAATTGAGACCCGAGTGCCTCTCCTGTCAGCAGGAGCTCTGACTTTTTGCATCAGGCCATGTCAGTCTGAGGACCCAAAAGCAGAGCACTGGTTCAGATGTCAGTGCAGAAGAGAGCAGGGGGGGGGGGGGGTTTATAACAAGTTTGAAACTGAATCATAAGTGGGCTTAGGCTGACAGGAAATGGTGGAAGTCACGATAAGAGGCAGGCAGATGGGTGCTGTGAGCAACACAGGCTCTCCATGAGATGTCTGAGAGAGACACTGGAAAGCTGTGGTAACTCGAGTGGTGCAGAGTTGGCCTACAGCCTAGTTGGTTAGAAACAGCCCCAAAACACAGAGAAACCTTTTCTCTCCAACAGTCAGTAAATACTCCAAATATTGTTTTTTAGTATATGAGTTGAGTCCAGTATACTGTGAGTGTTTCCCAGATTTGATCTGTATATAGATCAATTTAATTCAACTCTACTACAGCTGTTGCATCTACAAAAAGATATAAAATTATTTAACAAATTATTAAATCTTAAAGCTTAAATGTAACTAAGGCTTAGCTGGTGTCTCAAAACTAAAACTAAATAAATAAATATCTATTGTTATTGCTTTTATTTCAGTAGCTGTGCAATCATTGGGTTCTTATATGTAGGAAAAAACAATCTCATATAATCACACATTTTGAAAAGCAGCAATATCTTCACTTTTGCTACATCTATGTTGTTATACTAACAGGTACACTTTTGTCTTTGGTACTAAGTGGAAGACAAACGCAGTAAAATTAGAAGCTTTATTTATCATATAGAAAAGTAACCTTTCATTGTGTCATCGGTTGCACTCCTCTTCCTCCTCAGTGTCTGTATTTTCAGTCAGGAAGAGCTGATCGTCAGGGGAGATGAGGAAGCGGAGAAATTCCTCTTTGTCACTTTCCTCATTAAAGAAATCTACAGGGCGCTTCCTTGACAT
>NW_024582713.1:611114-633830 GCF_018398535.1 Haplochromis burtoni
GGGACACATTCAAAGTTTTTGCAGTTTTTCTAAATTGACTGATCTTCAGTTCTTAAAGTAATGATGGACTGTCATTTCTCTTTACTTAGCTGATTGGTTCTTGCATAATATTAATTCTAACAGTTGTCAAATAGGGCTGTGTACCAACCTGACTTCTGGACAACACAACTGATGGTCCCAACCCCATTAAGACAGCAGGAAATTGCACAAATGTGTATGTTGTGCATGTTGAACAGACCCTGAACACACAGAGCAAACCAAACTGGAGTCAACTCTGCGACATAAAACTTCATAGGAAGGAGTTAAAGAGAGACAAACTTCATTATTTGGGTGTCAGCAAGATGGGTAATAGGCAAAAAATGGTGAAAAACCTATTATATGTACATATCCATTTCGGAGGAACTGGAGTGTGACTGATAAATTCTGAAAAACATCCCTAGTTTGTCCACCACTTCTTTCTGCTTCAGGATCGGTTTAAGTACTTTCTGTTGCTGGTGGGGTTTTTTTGTTTGTGTGTTTTTAACAAGAAGAAGAACTCCTTTGCTC
Organism: Haplochromis burtoni; assembly: GCF_018398535.1. Taxonomy (NCBI): domain Eukaryota; kingdom Metazoa; phylum Chordata; class Actinopteri; order Cichliformes; family Cichlidae; genus Haplochromis; species Haplochromis burtoni. The sequence continues at coordinate 611,661 of NW_024582713.1, forward strand.
TCTTCCTTTGCTTTTCCTGATAATGTTAGCAGCAATGAGAGGGTGTCTGGCTCCAAATTGAGTTGCACTTAGAGGTAAGTGATGAAAAAAAAGAAGCTTATTTACGATGTCTAGGAATTTAAGTGCAGGTTGCATGTTTTGCTCAGAAATACTGGAAAAGGTCAGACATTCTCTTTCAGGCTTTAGTTTTCTTTTTCTTTTTTTTGGATTATAACAGATGATTGACGGTCTGCATGCTGTTGCCAGAAATTGTTTGTCTGGTGGTGTGTGAAGCTGAGATCTTTGGTCTTTTTTTTAGCATTTGCTCTTTACATAGAACAACAAAAGTTGTGAAAACACAAACACTGTGTTTATGCCACAGCTGTCTATGGACGAACCTTTTTTCTTATATCATGATGCATATACCTAAACCTGCTTACCAAAACCTGGTAGCTAATCAGTTTTTAAAGTCAGGTATTATGTTAAATTTAAGGTGGTGTCCTTACTGAAGCGTATACCTGAAATTAAATGTGAAATATGATCACCGAGAAAATGTTTCCTATCTGCTCGCTGTCTGGGTTTAGACCTCTGGAGGGAATGTGCCAGGCTGTTCATTAATCCAATTAGACAAACAATCAATTTAATTAGTCACTATAATTGAGACCTAAGTGCCTCTCAAGCCAACAGCAGCTGCAGCAGCAGGGTCACTTTTAATCTCAGAGTTTTAACTAAAAGTAAGTTGGTAATTAATCAAAGAAACACAAGCAGATCAGAAGTAGTTTCAAGAAGCAACTTTGTGTATGTGTATTTGTCCTTATTCTTCTCTAGCTCTCACTGACAATGAAAAATTTAAGCCTCAGTTATGTTTGTCATTCAGAGACAACAGGATTAAGGGCAAATGGGGGGGGGCGTGTTTGGTGTTTGGTGCATGAAAACTTTAACAAATCCAGAAACCTGAAGTTCTCTATCATATCGAGACTATCTCTCCATACTACATCTTCCACATGTACGGGGAATGACCTAAGCAAAGTGCAAAGTCTCCAGCTACAATCTGAGTAGTGAACCCCAAATGTTTGTGTGTGCTTTATAGATATAAAGCTCTGAGTGATTTAAGCCTTAGCTGAAAAGTACTTTGAGTGCTCAACAAGTATAGAAAAGCAACATAAAAGCATGACTTTCATTCTGAGGACCAGGGAGCTTGTGATTTTGCAGACTCGCTATCATTAAAAATGTCTTGCCATGATCTTCTCCATGTTCATCCAACAATGTGACTGCATTCATTCAGACTTCATTGGAAGTGTTAGTGAAATGTTACAACTACAATATTACTTTTCACTTTCACAGAAAAGTAAATGGGCGACTAATTCAAACATGAGGCCAGTGTGTCAGTGTCCAGATTAATGGCAGGGTTGGATGCCTCAAATCATGTCCAAGGCTGTTAAACTGACAGATGATTGTGCAGAATAATTTCAGATACATATTTCATACCATACTGTACGCTATGATCCTTTAATAAGAAATGGCAAAATAAGGGATTTTTGAAAGTTTCGGATGTGGGCAAAAAGGATTTTGACTTTAAGACATATTTGACGTCAGTTTTGTGTGTGTGTGTGTGTCATCTTTCCCAGCAGCAGAGTAATCAGTGCAGCAGGGAGCTCTGTTGAGGAGCATTAGAGCAGCTTGTGTCGATATGGATTTAGTGTCACTGTGCTGAGCTGCACCAACGTGTCTCTGCCCATTCCCAGCTAACACCAGATTTAACTGCTTCAACCTGCCTCTAACACAGCCTTCGACGAGCTTTACGTTTGAGGTTCAGTAAATACCAATCCCCTTTTTTGGCTTAAACAGATACCCAATCCAACCCAGATGTTCTGTTTTAAGAAATATCACAGAAACTGTTTTTTTTGTCAAGTCAGTCATGTGTTAAATCAAATCCCAGGCTGTTGGTGAAAGGGTTTGCCAATGTAAGCTGTTTCTTGCAAAAGCCTAATTTTCAGTTAGCCAGTTAGCCCGAGCAAGCTAAACTCAAATCAGCCATTTAGCAATGATTAAAAACAAATATGAACTAATTTATACACTCAGTGGGTTTTTCACACAAAACTGGATTCACTAAACGCTCTTAAATGCATAAAAATATCATTAAGGAATTTCAGTTGAACCTGATGAATGACATGAATTAATAAATGAAAGGAAATGGGACTATAATTCAACATTTTGAAGTGCCACTTTGTGAATAAAGCCTGCCCATGAACACACTTTGAGTTTGCATATCGAGTCGCCTAACTCATTTGGGTGACCTGACAAGAGCTATATTTAAGGAAAGCCTACTGTACAACGCAGCAGAATTCAAGAGATTTTAATCGAAATGAGGACCTAAACTTTCTGTGGAGGTACCAGTGGAGAACGGGCAGATGTTGTCAGTGAGGAGCTGGCAGACTGAACAAAGAGCTGCAGTTTGCCATGGTTGTATTTTTATTGTATAAGGAAAATAGGATGAGCAAACACTTCTAAAAGCACAGAAATAAATATGGAACCTGAATGTTTTTATCACTGTTGGTGACAGAACAATAAGACAAATACTGAATGGATGAAAAGTAGAGAAATACTTTGGGGGTTAATTAGTTAATGAGTGTTTGCCAGTCAGGATCTGGTGGGAACTGGAGCAGTACCAAACCTCCAGCACTCCACATAACCTGAGACATATACAGTCACAAATGGAGAGAGAGAAAGGATTGTGAGAAAAACAGAGGATCTGCCACTGTTTCTATGCTGACTATAACTTTTTTTTAAAAACCTGTTTGTTAATCTCTACCAACTTCTGAAGAAAATACTTGGCTCTTATTTTTCACCTGCTATACGACCTAATTTCTAACTGTGTTTGCTTCTGAAGCTGGACATTTTCCTAAAAGACAAAACTTTTAAACTAAAGTCCACTGTAGGGCTGGGCCATATCATACCGTTCACGGTGATACCGGTACAATGTTAGGCAATGATACGAAAATGAAACATCGCGATAGAATATGGGTAAAACGCGCATGCGCAGAGCCTTTGTGTTCATACGCACATGGTGGAAAAAGCATGGCCGCGATGGAAAATGAGAAGGGCGAAAGTGCGGATTGTTGAACGAAACGGATGAACCAGAATTGGTTTGTAAAAATGTTGCAACTTCAGTGGTGTGGAACTGGTTTGGCTTTCGTCCGTCAGATACACAACAAAGAACTTGATGGATTGTCGGAGCATTCAGGAGTCAGGAGCCTCGCGGAGTGATACGTACTGTGCTTCAACATAATATTACCGTATTGTGTGTGCATAACCTCTTTAAGTTTTGTGGATATTATACATGGTTATGCTGAGGATATGTCGGCCAATTTCCACTGGAAATGTCTTTTGGTTAAACTGGGTTAAACTCAGCAAGGAATTTGCATTTGCACTGTTAAATTTTTATATGGCTTTAATGCATATAAAAACAGCTGCTTGATTAAGTGAAAATACATTGATGGAGGGTTTTGGCACCAAGTTGTGGAATTGTAAAGTATTTTGTCTCACGTCAATTATATCGTCAGTTATATCGTTATCACACCAGTTAATAAGCATTTAATTTGAATTAAATAGCTTTAACAACAGTGAAGACTAAATTCCTGATTTTTGCCTTTATTTGACTGACTGAATGAAACAAAACTGAAAACATGACAAGTATGTTAATGATGATTGTCACTGCCAGAATGGCTGATGTGTTTGAGGAGTATGGACCCAAATGCAGACACAAAAGGGGCAGGACTAAAGTTTAACAAAAAGCGGGCCGTTTATTTTGGCTGTTAACTACCACAAAAACAAAAGCACGGGCAAACAAAGGTGAAAAACTAAGCAATAACCTAAACTGGGAAGCAAAAGCGTAATGATCACCACAAACCTAAACATGACCAGAACATGAGAAAACTGAGATGAGATGAGAGAACCATGATATCCATGGACCATGAGGTGAGAAAAACAGATGACCTGACAATGAACAAAGGGAGACAGATGACTTAAATACACAGAAGGGGAATAAGGTAAGTGGAAACACCTGGCAAAACACAGCTGACACAAAAGAACAAGACGCCGCAGGGGAAGCAAAACTAAACACACCCAACATGGAAACAAAACTTTCAAAATAAAACAGGAAACATGGAGGGGCATGAACTGGGACATGCAAGCTTGACACAAGAGACAGAGAGAGGGACAGAGTAGAGAGACCCAAAGGGAACCTACATAGATGAAGAGATAGCACATGACAAACAGAAAAGACTCATAAAAAAGGAGAAAAGGTGAAACATAAACTAGACTAAAACTCAGCTAAATCCTAACTAATAATAACAACACAAGAACTTCACATATTTCCAATATAACATAAGAAATCAAAAATACAAAATAAACTCAAAATGCTGGGTCACAGCCCCAGCCCCTGACAGATGATGGGTTTGAAGAGAAGATGTACCAGTGCTGAGACTCAATAGCAGTGGTAGTTGAACTAAAACAGTAATGCTGTGGAGCAAACAGCTAAATCGTAGGCTAAAGGTTCATATACTCTCTATAAGGTGATGGGAGCTGAAGACTGTTTGCACCTCTAATGATTTTTCTTTGCTATTTTGCAAAAAATCTGAGAAGAGAAAATCCAAAGAATTATTTTAAACCCAGTTGTGCCCCTCAAGGACAAATATGAGTCACTCTTGAATATGGTCTGTTATAAATAAACCCTGTTTACACCAAAAGTCCCTGACTGCATGTGTTTTAGCTCTATAAAATGCTCATAGAATCTGAGAGGCTGTGAAGGAAGCTCTTAATGGTTGTCTTGCTGTGTATCAAGAAGGAAAGAAAATAACCATTATTCTAACTAAATGTTCTAGACTCAAGCTCACTGAGAACAGAAAGCAGAAAGCGTGGGGATAAACCACCTGCAAGAAAAGAAAGTATCCAGCAGTTTGCTACACAGCTGCAGTTCTTCATTCTTCAGGAGGTATAATCAGATCGGACTTATTTCTGACCCCACTGGGACCCTAATCACCATTCTGCAGAAGCCTCACCTGACCTATGAGGCATTTGCAACTCCCATACAGTCAAGCCCCAATTCATCCATTACAACAGTCCCTCCTTTAAAACAGTTTGCAAAATCTGTCAGTCTAAGAATAAGCAGACCTATGCAAAACAGAAGATGGTAAATGGCCTGTATTTGTATAGCACTTTAAGGGTCCCCAAGGACCCCAAAGCGCTTTACACATTCAGTCATCCAGCCATTCACACACTGGTGATGGCAAGCTACATTGTAGCCACAGCCACCCTGGGGCGCACTGACAGAGGCGAGGCTGCCGGACACTGGCGCCACCTGGCCCTCTGACTCTCCAAGCAAGAGCTAGAACCGGCAACCTTCCGATTACAAGGCGAACTCCCAACTCTTGAGCCACAATCGCCCGTAGAGAATAACTGAATATTGAATGTATTTTTTTATAGACACATAAGTGAATGTCAACAAAATATATAAACTGCATTTTATGGTAACTACAGTAACTTAAGGGCATGCTGGTTGGAAATGCAATCACATAATTTTGCCTTCAAGTGAACTGACGATTGAAAAATATCATTGAAGAATTCCTTTACTTTGAGAAACTTGTGGGTCGCTTTTGTGGTATGCTGTGCGTTATTGATTTGCAGGGTGAAGCGCTGTCTGATCAATTGTGCAGCTTAGTTTGAGCAGAGAACATAGCTCTATGCACCTCCAATTTCATCCAGCTACTTCTATCAGCAATCATATCATCAGTTACACCAGTGACCTGGTTCAATTGACAGCCATACAGCCCGTGGCTCAGTATCCCCCACATAAAGTTTCATAGCTGAAGAGGAGCTTCAGAGCATAAGCTGTTTTCTCTTTCCATCATTGTGGTTGATTAACATGTTAATCTTTGTTTCATCGGTCCAAAGACTCATTTAGAACCTGTCTTCCTGTTTTTGAGCATAACCAACAGTTTGTACTTTGTATTTACATTCATGAAGATGATTTCTGATTATAGACTTTGACAATAACAGAGTTTGAAGAACGCAAAGTAAGTATACCCCTAGTTTGTTTTTGCAGGATGTTTCACAATATACAAATATGTAATTTATCACAACAGATCATAAAAAAGTCCAACGTGTGAATAAAAATGACGATATTACTGATAATCTTTAAATTTGCGGACCTCTCCTCTTCCTCTCCCCTTCTGTCTGTCTTACATCTTTCTCCATCTCTGAGTGAACTTATTTTGCACTCTTTTCTCTCCCTGTGAAATCCAGAAGCTAGACCTTTAGCTAGCAACGCAGTGTGTGACAAACTCCACACAAACAGTTTGTGTGCTTGCTGATCTTTGTTTAGCTGATAGAAATGACCTGATAGCTGTGATAAAAAATTTAAATTACTTGATTTTTTAAACCATATAACTTTTTTTTTTGGGGGGGGGGGGGGGGTGTAAGAAGTAGAAATTACAGACATTTGTTTAAAAATGTAAGGAGTAAAAGTGAAAAGTTGTTGGAAAAATAAATATTCTTTACTAGAAGGCTGAACTAGAATTGCTATGCGACTGGGACGGTGAGGAACAGCAAAGGGTGACCAGTTATGTAAGTTTTGGGGGGTTTTACCCCCTTAGGAAAAGAGAAGCAGAGATGTGGCTGACAGACTGAGGAGGGGCACAAAGAGAACCCCAGTTAAGCAAAGTAAATCACTCAAAAGCTCGAGATAAGCCTGGCTACTGCTACAGACTGGTGTAATGATCTGGCAGGGAATGGGTGAAAAAGCTGGTGTGTAAATACTGCAGGGGAGTGATTAGATGATGAAATGTTAGTGTGAGAGGCAGTGAGCAGGCAGACCTCCAAAGGGACCTCATGAACACAGGACAAGCTAGCTACAGATGCTCATTCACACAGAGAGCATAAAGACGGAGAAGGTTGCAGGCTGGCGCCAGCAGCATGGATAATTTTTGTTTGTGTGCATGTGAGTACATTGTCATGCTGCATTGATAAACTGTTTTTTGAAGTTTATCAAAGAAAGTCACAACACTGCAGACATGTAAGAGGCGGCCTTTTTTTTTAACCCATTCATATTCTCATCAATGTAGGATGGCATATTATGTCCACATTAAGAAAAAATATATATTATTGATCATTTTGAGAATAATGTGGAATTTTAAGAAAAAGTTTAAATGTGGAGACTACAGTTATCTCAAGGGAAACTGCCTCGGCTGCTAAACCCTCTACAAAACGCCTTGTGTAGATGAGTTAGTGAGATTGTAATTTAGAATCAGATTTTTTACTTACAAGGAAATGATTTGCCTTTTAGCACATAAGCAGTGTGGTGATAAGTATAAGGACAGTAAAAAGATGGTGCAGAAAGCTGCATCTGGTCAGAAGGAAAAAAAAGAAAAGACGTAAAGATATCGATGATTGTTGTGCAGTAAAGAGGCTGTATGTTGTATCACAAGACACAACAAGACACCTGCTTGCTTTGTTTCACTCATCTCCACAAGGAATTTTGTAGAGGGTATAATAGTTTTGTGTTGAAACAACTAAAATCTGCACATTTTTCTTGAAATTTCAACCTTATTTTCAAAATGATGAAACTTTTTTTTTCTTAATGTGGCCCTAAATCGCCTTCGTGTTAATCCATTCCAACAGCTGGACTGTGCTCTGAATGTTTCCCTGGAGCACCTGCATCAGGTATTTAGACTAGAAATCATTCACTGCTGTTTAAGCAGGGAGACATGGACAGTTTCAGATGGCTACACACTCACAAAAATGCATATGCTCCCAAAAACTGGAAAGTGGCTACAAAGGATGCGGTGCATACCGGGTTAATGTGATGCTTTGCTCTCATTTAGCAAGAAAATGAGAGGAAACAATTTTTCTTGGGGGTTATTTGCAGTTTGGGATTCATACACATGATGTGCAATAATGCCTCGTTTTCTTCCTTTTCTCCCAGTAGAGCAATCATAAATCCCTGCAGTCTATAGAGCACCTTGACTTTTAGATGCAAGTGTCATTTAAATTTTCTGAAACAACTGAAGCGGCTATTTTCTCTAAGAGGACAGTTCCTGTTCAAACTTTTCTCCTTCTGTCCACTAAAAGGTAGCTGGTTCTTGAACGCTCACTCTAAGTTAAGTGCTAAGTGGATTTCACCTAAATTGACAGTTGTATTCAAATTAATTATATTAGATGCAAAGAAGTGAAACTTCTTGGATGGAAATGTCCTAATTATATTCCACAAGAAACTGAATCAGATTTAACTTCAGCTCATTTGCAACTAAAGGTTAAAGTAAAATTCAGTAATAACGACATATGGCATCGAATGTTCCTTCTGTTTGAAAACGATTTAATTAACAAATTAAACAGTTTCAGCAGGGTTCAATATGAGGATAAAGGTTTTGTGCTTTTCTCCACACAGTTAAAGTCACAGTCTCTGGCGTCGGAGGCTTAGAAACACTGAAGAAAAAAAATCATTGCAATAGCGATCCTTGTCTGAGACAGAGCATTGATTCGGTGAGGGCTGAGTGCGTGCAGCCTGTGAAAGACTCTGTTGGAAAGTGCAATCAGTATCACTTAAAAGCTAGAGATATTCAAAAAGAGTGTGATCTGAGAAGCAGAATGACTGAAACTTTGATCTCTAATGTTCAGAAAATCATTGTCCTCTTGGATCGATTCCAGCAGCTCATCTGGGCCACCAGCTGCATCTCAGTGATGAATTTTCAAAGCTGCTTCTCTTTTGGATGATGACCTAATTATTCATTATTCTAATTTTTACTCCTTTTCTCTTACACAATCCTTGACCTGTTCTGGATAATATGTAAAAGCAAAGTCGGTGCCAGAAGGAACAGGTGCACTTTTGCAGGAGGCGGCTCTGTGAATTCATTACGTGGCGTTTATTCACAAACGTTCTTTCCTGGTAGAGAATAAGAATCATACTTTAGTCAAGTTCTACCTCCATTAAGCTTCTAGAAGATAAGAGGTGCATAATGAGAATGAAGCAGTCTGAAGAACAATGAAAACTGTCCAGTGCAGTAAACATAAACTGACACAGCTCTCCAGTTCTCTAATTAGATTACTCAAAAAAAATTAAAGGAAAACTCTCTAATCACACTATAGCATTACATTAGTGAAATTTCTGGTCAGTTAAGGAAACGAGGTGGTTTTTAAGCTTTTTCAGCTTCTTTGGCGTTAATGACATTAACAACACATGCACTAGAGGGTCTACAATGAGACAACCCCCAAAACAGGAATGGTTTTACATGTGGAGGCCACTGATGGGATCCCAGATGGTTTGCTGTGTCTCCCAGCACATTCTAAAGAGCATGTCAGAGGAACAGGACAAGCATTGCTAAGAGCTACAAAATGAGCTCCTGCAGGCCATTGGCGTGAATTTCTCTGTCAAATAATAAAAAGCAGACTTCATGAGCATGGCTGAGGGCCCAACGTCCTCTAATCGGCCCTGTATTCACTGCCCAGCACTGGTATTCTATGGCAAATTGGTATTTACCATAGAATAGGGGTGGCTGTAGCTCAGGTGGCAGAGCAGGTCAGCCACAAATCAGAAGGTTGGTGGTTCGATCCCAGGCTGTATCCTGGCTGAATGCCAAATATCCTTGAGCAAGATACAAGATACTAACCCCCTGTTTGCCTACTGGTGGTGGTCAGAGGGCCCGGTGGCGCCAGTGTCCGGCAGCCTCGCCTCTGTCAGTGTGCCCCAGGGCAGCTGTGGCTACAATGTAGTTTGCCATTGCCAGTGTGTGAATGGGTGAATGACTGAATGTAGTTTAAAGCGCTTTGGGGACTGAGTAAAGCGCTATACAAATGCAGACCATTTACCAGAAATAGGCAGGTTCACCACTGGCACCCTGCAGTTTTTAACAGATGACAACAGTTGTAAAAGGGTCTGGAGAAGCTATAATTTGGTGGTGGTCTTTAGGTATTGGGATGCAGGCAGTTCAAAGGAACCTGATTTATTAACCTGATTGTATTATTGTTGGGTCTACCTTGCAATATAAATTGCCTTGAGGCAGCTGTTGTTGTGATTTGGCGCTGAATAGATAAATTGATTTGAATGTTGTCAGGCATGCATATAAGCATGTGGGGGCCATACAAACCACTCAATACCATTTTGAGTTGCTGCCATTAAATTTGGGAAAAACCTACTAGCCTGTTCCTTTTTTTTTCACTTTGATTAATTCAGAGCTGTGGGTTGATTTTTTTTTTCATTTCCATCAAATAGTGTGGCATAGTTTTGTCCTAATATTCTTTTTCTGAAATCATAAGTTTAAGATTGCCACTCAGCTGGGGATTCTCAGCCAGACTGGAGCTCATGGAGTATTTCACACCCTCTTCTCCAGTCGTAATTTTACAAAATTAGATTTTCAGTGAACACACTAGTCTGTCTGCCCAGTCAAGTTAATCATGAGGTTAGTTTCTTCTCCTGCAGCTCAGCGTAAAATGTTGAGAAATGTGGAGAAAATATTTTTTGCCACTATTAATGAAGCATTTTAAACCCAATATGAAGACCTAACACCAGGGAAGACCAGAGAAACAGAACTAAATGTTGCTGTAATGTCAGTTATAGTAGTAGTATTTTGAGACAAATAAAAAGTATGAAGTATTTGCTTTTATTTACTATTAAGAAAACATTTAAATTGAAGAAAAGTTAAAATTATGACCTTTTATTTCTAATTAATATTATGGATATTTATTTGCTTCTGAAAGATTTTCAAGGACCACAGAGAGTATTTCTCACCACAGAGATGTTGAATTGATTAATACAAACTACAAGAAAATATCAGAACTTGATGTTTTGTTTTGTTTTTTAAATCCAAACCAGTGATTGCATATATGAGAAAACTATCCTACTGAAACTTCACTCAGTGTAACACTATTTTTATTTTCTTTATGGATTTATGCTCTCAGTTGTTTCCCTTGTGGAAGGCAGCACACTTTGTGTTGTTTTGGATGATTGTGCATCAGTTTCTGTATCTGAGCTGATGATGCTTTGTTGGGGTTTTTTTTTTTTCTCTGAGTTGCAACACATTATCTGAGTCTTTCTGATTTGCTCATTGTGTCTTCTGGCCAGGACTGTATATGTTTAGCACCCATCAACATGTATTTTACCTTTTTCTTATCTATTTGATCGTTTTAGGGGTTTTTTTGTTTTGTTTTCTTAATCCATAATAAATAAATAATAAATAATCTTTTCGCAACACTTTAGTCACTGTGAGATTTTTTTAGTGCTTAATAAATAAATTTAGACCTGGAACATCTTCCAACTCTTATCTAGGGATAGATTCTAATTTTGGGTGCAAGAGGTCCCACATCCAAATCTTCAGGTAAATCACATAAGATAAGACACCAAAGAGGGGTGATGTTAAGCAGACAGAAGGCCCAGCTGAGCTGCATTAGCTGGCAGTTCCTGCTGACAGTCCCTTGTCAGAATAACAAGGCTGGGACCGCCTTAAGACGGTGGCGGCAACGTCACAATTCTGACTCATGGCATTTTCATGTTTTTCGGTTGTTTAAAATTAGATATGAGTACAATCATTCATACTTCATAGTTTGAAAATGCGGTGGGGTACATTAAGTTCAGTCTCACCCCCGTCTTCTTGAGTCAAGCTGTTTTGTCTCTTCACGTCCAGAAGCACCATAAAAGCACCATAATGACAACCAGCAGATGCAGTCATTCAGTTTCCCAAGTTAGATTCAGCTAAGAATCAAAACAAAATAGATACGTGAGATGTTCACGGAGTGAGTGAGCTTCAGGATGTGACATTTCCGAGCTTTCATTGTGCTTGATTTAATTTGTTTTGGAAGTTTTTTGTTCTCTTTATTAAGAAGTCGGCTGCAGGTGTTAGTTGAAGTCTAATTTATGAGTCTCTCTGAAGGGTTTTATATGCATCAGGTAAATAAATGGAGATAAATGAGTCGAGATGTCAAAGTGACAAAATGAAAGGAGAGATGGGTCTCCGTGGCAACAGATCAGACCCAATTTGTTGTTGGAGTTTGTGCCATCGCCTCCTCAGAATCTGCTGTGTGTTTCTCCTCTATTTAGAAACGTAGCTCCATTACTTTCATATCTAATCATGGAGATGTTATATTCTGTTTTTGTCTAACATATCCCGATTTATATCTTGTGTGTTATCAAGTCAGCATCAAGCCTGTTTTAACAACTGTTTTAACATCCACTTTTTTTGAATCAATATTTTTAGCAGCTTACTGGAGATAAATTGTTGAATAAAATTAGTTAATTTTTAATCATACTAAAACACAGTAGGGGATGACAGGGTGAACAGCAGCTTCTGCAAAGTGTTTGCTTAGTATGTTAGAAACTTTTGCATGATACTGATTTTATTATTTTCATATTAGTGCTGCATCACATCAAACACTTGCAAGATGGATCAATTATGGCAACTATACTGACAACAAAAAAAATCTTTCACCTTTCTCACCTTACTAATCTTCTAACACAGCATGCTTCGAAATATGGAGTCCATAATCAGGTGGTACAACACAGCACAGACTTTCTTTGCATTAGCTGGCTCAAAAAAACCTAAAACACCAGCTGCAGATAACAGATATCACAACGGTGGTCATCAGCTTTCACTGTTAAGTTGGCCTTTCTGCTTCAGCTTATGTCTGCTCTCATATGAAAAAGGGATGCTTTGGTCATAGCACAAAATAATCCCTATGAGTGCCACCTACTCTAATTGGATACATGTCAGATGATGATGATTAAAAAAAAGGTCATTAAATGGTTAATAAAAATCTATAAAGAACATAAAATATATAAGAGTAAAATACTAAAGTTAATAATTTAAGTTTATTATTTGATTTCTGATCATTCTGCACTATCAGTGGTGCAGTTTTGGATGTTTGTGTCTTTTAAATTTTCTTAATGAGTCAGAAACAATATAGATATATTTTGGTTATTTCCAGGTTTTACTTTGAAGGTTACTTTTTCTCATGTGTTTTTTGGTTTGATTTACCTCCCCTGCTCAGTGCTTTGTGTGTGCATGTATATAATCCTGTGCTCCTTTTATAATTGTCACTTTTGGGTTGTTGGTTGGTCTACAGTTGGGAGAAAATGAATTGTTCTATACAGAATGAAACAACATTTACAACATGAAATTGGTTCAGAATAAAACATCTGAAATATTTTTTTAAAAATCCTGGAGAATGCTGCACTTCTAGACAACATTTTCTGAAATAACCTTTTTGTTGTGTTTGAAAAAGAGAAGTAAAAATAAATGTGTTTTACTGTTTTCAGAAATGCAACAATATTTTGTTTTTAAGGTTGTTGTTTTTTCCCCATTAATCTACGAATCCTTCACAGCATCTTCCACTAGATAGATGATAAAATATTTTAAATTTTTTCATATTTTCTTAAGACTTTAATTATAAAGACTGAAACTTTAAAATGGACACATTAAAGGTTACTTTTCCATAGAGTCATAAATTGATTAGAATCAAATATAACAAGATTTATACTGCATTATATCTGCATCACAGAACTAATACATGCACATTCTTGTGCATGTATTATTTTACATTCTTGTGCATTTTTGCTTAAATCAGTGTTTTCATCAGTAATCAGTCAGGTTACAGCTTAACAACTTACACAATAAAAAGTATATTCCCCAAGCACATACTCTATATACATGTAGTACTAAAACATGGTTAAAGTATCGTGGGTATCTTTTATATAGTCGGACTTTTAAGGGTCGGAGAAATGCACAATAGTTGAAATTATAAGAAATAACAAATGTGTGAAACAACAACAATGTAAATTGTGGTTCTTGTCAATGTGCTTTTATACACCGTATTTGCACAGCTGTTACTTCTGTTGTTGTCAGCTCAGTGCATGTAGCACATAAACCAGTATTAAACTTAATGTATAATGAACACTTGTTGGAACACCATGGCTTTTATGTGGAAATGTTGTGAATAATACAAAGAATGTGAAAATAATTGTGTGTGTCAGAGATGCTGCAGAATCAAAGGCATGTAGAAAGCAGCGCCTTATCTAACCAATTATTTTGATGCCTGTGTCAAAGTCTCTTTGCTAAACCCACTGCAATCCTTGCTTGGCTATCTGTTGAAGGTTTCAAGGAGTCCAATTAAAATTTCTGCTTGGTAAGCTACTTATCAACAAGAACATAACATACCCAGAAAGCGGATTTAATTTGTCACAATTACGAATAATACATTTAAGTCACAGAAGAAAAGAAAGACAGGACAGAAGGAAGCAAATGTTTTAAAATGGGCTGTCAGAATTTTTTCAACTATTCCTGGAATTGAACTCAATGTATCAGGAAATATGTTCAGGACAGTTTATTTTAAATTGTAAAAAAGGTTGCATTAAAACAAGGTTTACTAAACAGGCCTGCAAAACCTTGCTTTTACATAAGAAATTTATTTTGCCATCATTGATCATTTTATACATTTCACTATTACTAGAACTCACTCATTGAATCAGCATGCTAAATGAAATGAATGATTTTAAAACTAAAAGGATTAAAACAAAACAAATGAATATCTATTTGAAAGATATATTACATTTCCCAGAACCTTGACACATTCACTTTAGTCACTATAATTTTACAGAATGAATTGGTAAGTCAGGAATGTTTAATTATTAAACTATGTGAAGCACTTTTAACAGACAATCAGTCGATCAATTCAAATAAATTTTATTTACAAAAAAAGTTGTCTCAAGGTGATATATATTATAAGGTAAAGACCTTATAATAAATTAGAAAACCAAGAAAATCCAAACATTTAGATGATCCCCTATGAGCAGGCGCTTTGGTGACAGTGGGAAGGAAAATTCCCTTTTAACAGGAATGCAACCTCGGGCAGAACAATCTGCCGTGAAAGAAAAAGTCTCCAAAAAAAGGTTCAACAAAAACTGTTCGTAAGTTTTGATGCCACAGACTGAAAGGCTCTGTCCCACCTAATCATTAAGCTTGTACGAGGAACAATTAGGACATTTTGCTCACTAGAGCAAGAACAACCTGTATTTATGTTGTCTACAGGTCAGAGAAAATGAATTATTCTCTGCAGGATGAAGATAAAAAGTTTACAAATTGGTTCAGAATTAAATGCGTGAAATTGTTAAAAGAGAAAAAAATAGTGTTGAATATGATTTATGAAATAACCTGTTTGTTGTATTTAACTGTATGCTTTACTTTTTCTGAAATGTAAGAATACATTGTTTTTAAATAAGTTATTTAAATAAGTTTTACAACTAATCTGCCAATTAGAAACTGGCAGCATCATGTCATGGAGTTATAACACACTGCTTGACATTTTTATTTCAGTGGCAGTAATAAGCGTCATCACTAAACCTTCCCTCTTCCAAGGTACTTTTGGTTGGGCAGAAGTGTGGTTTGTCATTAGGTGCATGGATGGATGAATTACTTTCAGACAATCTTCAGATTCTCTGATGGTTTTTTATCCAACCATCCATGTTCTTCTGCTTAATCAGGTCTGGGTCACAGCAGCAGCAGTCTAAGAAGAAAGTTCTTCATTTTATGTATTTTAGAAATAGTTACTCTCACATGCATATTCATTACACAAAGAATTTCACAGGGGTTGTACAACAGCATACTACTGCCACCCTTTAATATCCTTCCATATGGCACTATTTTTAAAATGTTTCACAGACAAAATACAAGCCTTGTTGTTAAGTTGCCAAAAAGACACAGAAGACAATGTACTTACATGTAGTAGTGCAAATCTAAATGCTAATGTGTTGACCTGGTAAACAACTGAAGAAAATACATTACCCTTTAGTTTATTGATGGGAATTATTCAAAAGGCAGCCACTGAACAAACTGAGATAGTCTCAGGCAATCTTCAGATTTTTCTCTTCTCAGACTTTATGCTCTGCCTACGGACACATCACCGCTGCTGTAAAAGCTTTAGGCATTCTGCTATGCTGCTACATTTTGCTTCTTTGTGCAGCCGTGTCAGTCATTAGTGACCACACTGCCTTTAATGTTAACTAATGCATTCTCTCATTGTCAACAACAACAAAAACACCAGTGTGGCTCTGCAGAGAGGTAATATGGGAGGCTGAAGGTGGCGACTCATCAGGTGGAGGCAAAAGTGCGACCTTGAATGTTAGGTGTCCACAATTCAGCCATTTGTGGTCCCTGCATGGATGTGACAAATCAGCCTGGTAGCTGATGTGAGCCGAACAAGGAAAACATGATGCCAAATAATGGCGCACAACATCAAAAAGTAAAGGTAAAAGTCTTCCATCTGTTCTTGAGCATATCCACAGACTGCTGGCTCTCCTAACCTCCACAAATTGACCTACAAGTGATAGCCATGGGTTTTTCAGATCAGTGTTTTTGATTTTATCAGAAAAGAAGCTACTTTCAGCTGCTCCCTTATTCACAACGGTTCACCACAGCAGGTATCTCAGCATATTTGATTTGACTGATTTTTACACCTCCTGACACATTATTATTATTCAAATGTGTAAACCACCACACTATGAAGCCAAGGGATTTTCAATTTGAATATTAATATAAAAACTCTTTAATCAAAAATCTACAAAGTTGCCAAATGTCATGCACAGAAAACAATGAACTGAACAATGAATATGCTGACCTGCTCACAACGTTTACAATTACAGAGTACTACAGAGACGGCATTTTTGTATGCAAACCCAGAAGTTAGCCCTGATTCCCTTACATAGAATTTATATAAATGAGAACACACTCTGTCAGGGATTAATGCTTGGGATTCTTACACAGCAAGATAACCTCTATAATTTATTGTAACATTCATGATTTTTAAACCTAAATTTAAGGCTAATGTTAGGCCATACGTGCACTACATAAACTGCAGGACTTTACTTATACCACAGTTAAACTTACCGTGTTTGGTGAAATTATGTTGAATGTTTTTGAAAACCGTCTCCGTTAAACCCACCATGCAGATTTTTGAATTTGCGTATTGCAAGTAATAACAACAGTAATTATCTTGTAATTTGATTACAATAACACAGTAACACCCAATACTGTTTACGATTAGTTAGCTACGGATGCCAATAATTAAGCATTCATTAAATCAGGTTAACACAATTTTAAGTCGTATACTTTATCTGTTGGCTTTTTGTTCATAAAAAGCCTGGGGGGAAAAAGATGCTACTGTCACCAAATATTTGACTATTTGTTAGCTGTGTAGGTATACTTCTGACTGTAGTAAAAGTGTTGGAGAAGACTTAAATACAGACTACAAGTACAACGAGGGAATAATAAAAGATGCATTGATAAATGACAAAGGAAGGCACTACTTACAAACAGGGCTGACAGGCTACTGGAGACAGCTGGGGAATGAGACACAGCTGAACATAATTAACACAGGTGAAAACAATTATGGCACGACTGATAAACAGGTAACCAAGGCTACATTCACACTGCAGGCGAAAGTGCACCAAATCCGATTTTTTTGACCCTATGCAACCCATATCCGATCATGGTATGACAGTGTGAACGGCACAAATCCGATATTTTCAAATCCGATCTGGGTCACTTTCGTATGTGGTACTGAATCCGATACATATCAGATGTTTTAGAAAGCGACTGCTGTTTGAACGGTCATGTCGCATTAAATCCGTCTTTTACGTCACTGACACAAGACAGACGCCAATTATCAGCGCCGGAGAACCGAGAAGACATCGTGAACGCTTCCTGGCCATCCAGTGTAGATGTTAGTGAAACTGTTGGGAAGACAACGTGAACATTTTATTTGTACTGTATAATCTGCAGATTCTGACAGAAATCTGCAACTATCCTTTGAAGCACCGCTCCTCTAAAACAGCAATAAGGATCATTATTAGGTTATTTACATTATTATGTAAATAACAAAATAACTTAAAGCAAAAATTGGGAAACGTAAAGTCCGAAGTCTTTATATTAAGGGCCATCAGTCAAACAATACTGTTTGCTCTGGGTCTAAACAGAGCGCGTTGTGTGTGACGTCTTCTTTTGCGCATGCGGGCCGCTTTGAGCGTTCACACTAGAGCGCGTTTGCTGTCGCATTTTATTTGTAGTGTGAACAAGCAGACAAAAAAATCGGATTTGATCAAAAAATCGGAATTGAGCATTAAGACCTGCAGTGTGAACGTAGCCCAAATAACAAAATTCTAAACACGAAGACAAGACCAACAATAGGTACGACTAACAAACAGGAACACGCTGTAACAGAAAGATAAGACTCACAGAGAAACACAGGGGGAACTAGAAGTACTACTAAGAATACATTTTAAAAACAAATATGTGAACAAAAAGACAGGATTGTAAAACTATAGCTCAACAATGGAATAACGGTAAGATAAAAGGAGCAAAAGAGTAAAAGACTAAGAGGAGGAAGCAAAAACATGAATCCAAAGCTGAAAAACATAATTAGATCCAGACATTATAAGGGGTTTTTCAGATTGTCTGTTTATGTTATTTTGAAATTTGTGGAGCTTGGTTGGCTTACAAACTTTGTGGCTCTTTGACATTATTTGTTGATGGGGGTTTTTTTGTTTTTTTTACCCTTTTAGCAATTTCTATTTTTCTAAAGCACCTGCTGAAAAATCTATACTTCATCAAGCTTTCCCCCAGCGAGTGAGCACAGAGCTCTTTCCCTCTGTTCCTTTCAGTGAGTGGGCATCCAGATGGAGGCTGTGCACTGTTCAAGAGAAAAAAAGAGAAATGTTGCTGAGATTGGAAACACTTTAATTTTTACTCAATGAATAGATCCAGAATCATGACTAGTTCACAAAATGCCTGTCAAATTCTGTATTTATAACTTGCTCTTAGACGGTGCTGCAGCTGTTGTTCATGTGGATATATTGGACCTTTGGGTCTATGGATACAAATAAATAGATTAAAGGTTGCTGGATGTTTACATGTTGCCATGATGCTACAATTACTGCTCATGAGTTGATTGTTGGGGGTCTCTGCAAAGACAAAATTACAGATATTTAAATAAAAGGAAGCTAACATAGATGAAGCCAGAATCCATTGCTTCACCCTTACATCCAACACAACATTGCAGTATGCAGTACAATAACCATTGTAATCTGTTTATACCTGAATTTTATGCACTAGTAGCATTTTTTAGAAAACAATTTATTTTACTATATATATTAAAATTTAGATTTATTCCTTACCAAAGCTAAACAACCCAGTAATATCACTGTAGTACTGCTGTCATTGCCCACTGTATTTGCGAAATAATTACAAACTGAACATTCTCTTTATACTGGCTCAGTTCCCAGCTATTTTAAACAAGCTATTGTTGAACCAATATTAAAGAAACCAAATTTGGACCCATCTCTTCCAAGCAGTTACAGGCCAATATCAAAACTTACCATTGGTGTCAAAGATCTTGGAAAAAACAGTTGCAGAACAACTTAACAACTTTTTGGAAAAGAACAATGTTCTGGACATTTTCCAGTCTGGTTTCCGCAAATTGCACTCCACTGAAACCGCTTTGCTTAAAGTGTCTAGTGACATTCTGATGGCAGCAGACTCTGGAGAGTACACTGTTCTGGTTATGTTGGATCTCAGCTCTGCTTTTGATACTGTTGATCACAGCATCATGATAAATAGGCTGAAGGACTTGTTTGGGATTACTGGTGTTGTTTTAAAATGGTTTATGTCGTATCTATCTGAGAGATCCTTTACTGTCTGTATAAATCATGTGCTGTCGGAAACATCAGTTCTGTCTTCTGGGGTACCTCAAGGATCTGTTTTAGGTCCTATTCTCTTTTTGCTGTATATCCTCCCTCTAGGCCACATTATCAGACGTTACAATAATATTTCTTATCATCTCTATGCTGATGACATTCAGTTGTACTGTTCTTTCAAAGCTTCTGAGTTGTATAAATTGTCTTGTTTAAATAATTGTCTGTCAGAAATCAAACAATGGTTAAATGACAATTTCCTTCAGTTAAATGCAGATAAAACAGAAACTTTGATTATTGCACCTGATCACATGCTCTCAGAAATTAGGCAGCATATCAGTTTTTTAGACCCTTCATTTCAGTCGAGTCTCAGAAACTTAGGTGTTATATTTGACAGTTCATGTCTCTTGAGAAACACTCTAAACAACTTGTCCGGAACTGTTTTTATCATCTAAGAAACATTTCTAAACTCAGGCTACTGGTGTCAAAGGCAGAACTTGAGATGATTATTCATGCTTTTATCTCTTCTCGTTTGGATTATTGTAACGGTCTTTTTACGTGTCTCAACAAATCAGCTCTGGATCGCCTTCAGTCTGTACAGAATGCAGCGGCAAGACTTTTAACTGGTACAAACAAGAGGTCACACATTACTCCAGTTTTGGCTTCTCTTCATTGGTTGCCTGTAAATTTTAGGGTTCATTTTAAAATTTTAGTTGTAACTTTTAGAGCTCTGCACGGTGAAGCTCCCCAGTATATCTCTGACCTGTTGAAACCTCATGCTTCATCCCGAGCACTTAGGTCTTCAGGTCAGAGGCTACTGGTGGTCCCACGTACTAGGTTTAAAACACGTGGGGATCGGGCTTTTCAGGCACTGGCACCTAGGCTGTGGAACTCTCTGCCGTTGTCTTTACGCTGTCTAGACTCTACTGACTCCTTTAAAAAGCAGCTGAAGACATTTTTATACAAACGGGCTTTTAATTAATTTTAACTTGTATGTCTGATCTTATTGTAAAGCACTTTGTGATTTTTATCTGTGAAATGTGCTATATAAATAAATTTTACTTACTTACTTACTTTTTTGAACTCATCCCTTGAGGCAGGAGTAAAGGGAAGCTACAGAAGGCACGGATTTTAGTACCATACCAAAAGTAATGCATCTAGATCATTTTAAATAAATTTATTAAATTTGCTTCAAAGTTTATGATTAATTTGACCTTGATACTACCGAGTTTGACCACCTTTTGCTAGCGCCACAAAGTTACTGCAAATTTGAGTCTACTTGGTAGAGATGACATGAAGGCTTGGATGGACTTGGGTGAGGCAGAGATGGGAAAGAGGCTGCAAGGTAGAGTAAAAGATGCACAGTGTGATTTAAAATATGCAGAGTGGATGCTGATTGGCTCGAAGAGGCTGACCAGAAAGATGACTGGACTAGAGCAATGATGTCATCTGCTGCTTTAGTGTTTGATGTGCTGTGCACTCAGAGATGCTCTTCGGCATATCTCAGTTATATTGAGTCTGGTCATTGTCATCTGAGATCAGGCATCAATAATTCATTTCAGCCCAAAGAACTGCCATTCATCAGATATCTTCTCTTCTGTGGACCATTATCTGCAAATCCCAGAGATGTTTGTGTGGGGAAATCCCAGAAGACACACAGTTTCTGAAATACTTAGACCAGCACATCTGGCACTAACATTCATGTCACGTCCAAAGTCACTGAAATCATATTTCTTCCTCATTCTGATGCTCGATGCCCGAGTTGTCTAATGTTGATAAGACATTTGCCTTTAACTTATTTCACATCAGCCAAAGTGGCTGTTGAGTGTATCTTATTAATGTGACTACAAAGTGCAGTGTAACGTTCAGATATTTGCATGCACTTTGTTCTTATTATATCTACATGTTTTCCATTTATTGCTTCTCACTTTCTGTCTCGACCTCCTCATCATTCAAAGAAAAAAGAACATACACGTCTGGAATTGTAAACATAAATCAATTTTTACTTAGTTCAAATCAAACTGTTTTAAGGCTTTTTCTTGTCTATGTTGTTGTATTTGTTTTTTCATTTTTATTCTGTTCAAGGATAAAAGAATTGATTGTCTTCTTCTTTTGATCTGACAAGTCTTTACTTTACCTGATGTCCTTACTATTGCTTCTCAAAGCCACTGAATAGTTGCTGAACTGAAAATAACTACTTTTTTTTTTCTTTAATAGATTTTATACAGATGATATTCCTAACTTGGTTATTCTTACATTTTCACAGCATGGGCTGGAAAGGAAAAAAAATCACTCAGTCTTCGAACAACATTTTTGTGTTTTATGACAACCATGTTAGAGTAAGTAATAACATAGGGAAAGATAAAAAGAAATTACTTTGTATGACACACAATAAGATATAAAACAATCAGCTGCCATGTAGAATTGTTATGCTATTTTCATTCCCAGTCCAAACTATAACCAAAAGA
>NW_024582713.1:635955-637043 GCF_018398535.1 Haplochromis burtoni
GTATTCTAACTAGCTAAGTAAACTAAGGTTAAGCATCAAAGGACACAAACCAAATAATGTGATCCTAATTGAAGTTTGGTTATTTAAATGTCTGTCCCCACAGTTAAGACTAAACTAGCAGCATTTATTTATTATTATATGTAATTAGTGGAGCTGATAGCTGATATATGTTATTATCTGCTTCACTCACCAATTTCTTGCTTTTTATCCCCTCCTCTTCCTCTTTTTTCTTCTTTCTTTTTTCACTAACTTCTCCTCATTTCCATTGAGTGGCTTTCATTGGGCTTATTTGAACAGAATTATGCACACCACTTCCAACAAGTGTGAATGAACTCACACGAGGACCCCTTTAGGAGATCAGATCTCTTCTACAGTCATTGCAAACCTAACCCATTGCAACTGTTTAACAACTGTTTAAAGTTTGTCAATCTTTGTTAGGCTGCTGGGTCTGTTCAGGTCCTAGTACTGTAAACATCATCATCAGACACTGAGCACGATGGTCCATCCAGAGAAGAACTGACTCCTCAACTGTTGTGTGTCCAGTTGTCCACGACCACAATAGGTTGTCAAGACTTGCGTGTTTCTGAATTACAGCTCACATGTTTGCTGGCATATCAAAAGCTTCTTGATACATTTAAGCTCTTTCACTGCACTGCAGCACTTCTGAAGACAGTGAATAAAGTTGGCATGCCTTTGACGTGTTCAACCTTTACTGAGAGCCGTTCATGCATGTTTCTATATCTGCAGCTTTGATCTTTATTTCATTATCAAACTGCCCATACAGCAATTCCTCCTCTGTCATGAGCCACGTGTTACCAGTCTACATACAGGTTTTTGTGGCTGCCCTCATGCGTACAGCAATAGTAAGATGAGACACTCTTCCTTCTCCTTGGTTTTGTCTCCCACACAGTGAAACGCTCAGATGGACGCTTTGTATGAAGGAGCATCTCTAGAAGTTGGAATTTGCATGTTGCAATTTCATTATCTAATTTTCGTCTATGCAACAGACTATAGAAATCATAATCAAACAAATAATTCAACATTGGCTGCAGCACCCAGGATTAAAATATTCTTCTTCTTGTTGGTGC
>NW_024582714.1:0-94766 GCF_018398535.1 Haplochromis burtoni
TTAGTAGTTTACTTATATCTCAGTTGAACCTTAATGTGAAAGACAACACTCATGCACTCAAACAACATCCAAACAGTTTTCTCAGCAGTCGTTCTGTTGCGATTTTATAGTTTAACATGCACTCAAAAACAATATTAAGAAAACATAACATAGATTACAGCATGTGTCTCTTTGCAGGCTTACAGCATTTCTTAGCTAGCCCCTTTGTAAAAAGGAACTCAGGTGTGCAATGCATCCTTAACCACATCTACAGTGCTAAGAGGGGTTGTCAAAATTTAATGTGCAGCTATGTTTCTGCTTGGCTGCTTCTCAGTCATCACTGTCAGACCATGGATGATCTGTGCATGCCTGTAAGAGAACATAAGAGTTTAAATAAAACAAACTTTTTCAATGTCATTTTTAAAAATAAACAATATCGTACGCTATATTTAGCATCTTTTTTAGGGATATACATTCAAATATTGAAGCAAGGGAACATTTGCATTCCCATTTTAATCAATAATTAACTGATAACATCGTTTCATTATTATGAAAACAACACATGAAAGCTGTTTCTTTCTAATGTTTACTCTCTTTGCTTTATCCCTCTCCATTTCATCTGATCCTTACCTGTCTGTATTCAAATCGGTCCTGTAGATAACGGTTTCCCAGACCAGTAATGTGGCCTACATTCTGTTTGGAGAGTCCGGCTATCCTGGCCGTGAAGTCGAGTGTGAAAGCCAGTTTGACCAGCTCAGGTGCTGTTGGTAAGACAGTTGGAGGTTTTTGGGTCGATGAACCTTCTTTCTCAACATATGCATCAGCAAGCTTTTGGAAGGAAGAGTATGTCATCTGCTGAAAGAAGGAGCTCAGGGTGGGGTTATCTTTCATCTGTAAGACATAAGGAGAAGAGGAGGTCTGTTAATACAATCTGCTTTTGATTTACTAAAATAAACATGAAGTCAACAGCTACTGAACAGTTATACAAAATGGGATAAAAAGCTAATTACAATTTAATAGAGTGCAAGGCTATCTTATCAGGAAGCCTAAATAATCATTAGCTGTAGCTGAGAGAACAGAAAGCTTTTAGTCTGATTCATGATGGGTCCAACTAATGATCATTTACATTATTGATTAGCAACCCATTTATTTTCTCTTTGTACTGATTGTTTGGTCTATAAAATGTCAGAAAATTAAAAATGCTCATAGCTCAAATGTGGATAATATCTCTAAAGGCCATATTTACATGTGCAAATGTTTTTGAAATATACCAAAAACAATTTATGATCCAATAATACAAAGAAAAGCAGCAAATCCTCAGACTTATGAAGCTGTCGTCATGAAATCTTTAGTATTTATGCCTGATCACATTTCTAAATAGTTTGTATTGCCAAATGCAGCCATACTTATTTAATGTGTGAACCTGTTGTATGAAAAAACAAAAAACCAACTGTAGTTTCAAAACACGCTGACATGCTGCTAAGTAGAACTTTGCATATTTAACTTTACACCTCTTCCTGTTCTCATGTAGGCCTCGTTTACTACTATTCTTATTGTAAAAACAGAAAACATGCAGGAGTAAATGCCCATGACAAATTCACAAAAACCCATTAAGTATTGCAGACAAACACAGGCACTTGAACATGAATTTGTGAAGGAGTTTGTACTTTTTCACTGGAGTTGGTAATGGTTATCTTTATAATAATTTGAGATTTATTAGTTAGCTTTTGTTTTCTGTTAAAACACAGTTTATCTGTGTAATTAAAAACAATTTAAATTCAAGGCATTATATACAGGCCGACTATTTCACATAAAGTATTTCAATATTTGTAATTTTCCAAGACTGACAGTTAATACCAACCTTGACATCTATGGCATCACCCTGTTCCTTCATCAGAGCAATGATCCTGTTAATTACTTCCTCTGAGACCAAACAGAAAGAAGAAGTGTAATTAATGCTCTGAGCAGTTCACAACATTGTTCACACCACAGTCTGCTACATGTAACAATGTGGGTTTAATGCAGGCGACCGTGGCTCAGGGGGTTGGGAAGCATATCTGTAACCGGAAGGTCGCCGGTTCGATCCCCGGGCTCTCTGTCCTGGTCGTTGTGTCCTTGGGCAAGACACTTTAATACCTATACATTGTTCCAGATATTTGTTGTTGGCGATAGTTAAAGCCGATGCACCTCTAACTTTGTCATCTGCGGCAGCTGTGGCTACAACTGTAGCTTGCCTCCACCAGTGTGTGAATGTGAGAGTGAATGAATATGGCATTGTAAAGCCTTTGGGTGCCTTGAAAAGCGCTATATAAATCCAATCCATTATTAAAAAAAAAAAATGAATTAATTATTATTATTTAAGTGTATGGTATAGTTACATTTTTAGCACAAACCTTCCATTTGGTTTAGTAGTTGTTCTACTTTTCTTTCATCAAATTTGTTGGCAATACTGAAGTATTTTCAGACTGACATGTACATGACTTAAATTTAGAGAACTAAACAGTTTCTTACCATCTGAAAGTGGTGCAACCTCTTCTTTTTCTTTGACCTCATGGACAATTTTTTCCAGTTCCTCTGACACCTTCTCATAATAAGAGTATGTTGGTGTTACACTGACAACAGCTGCAAAATGAAGATTTGGTTATTTTTAAATGTGTATTTTTTTGTATTCCAGTGATTTGGCTTACTATAAAAATGTAAAAAAATAACATTGATTATTAACTAAGGTCAGTTCTCCCACAGACATACCTTCAACTCCAGTGATGTCAGCAGGTTTGTTTGGTTTTGTCAGAGATGGCTGCCTTTTTGAGAATCTTCTTCTTAGGGACTTTTTTCTTGTTGACTTCTTTGGTAAAGTGACTGGTGTAATGGGCAAGCAGTTAGTTACTGTCTCAGAGGACTTGGACTTGTCTGGTGGACTGTCCTGCTCATCGTCTTTATCCTCATTGTCCTTCCGGGTGAAAAAGCCAATTATATTTTTCCAAAATGAGGTTTTCTTGATCTTCTTTGATTTTTTTGTCGGTTTCTCTGGTTCTTCGGGACATTTCTCGGTTTGGTTTGCTACATGTTCGACCGGAGAGAACATATCAATTTCTTTGCCATCCACATTCTCAAGTGAAGGGGCCAAGTGAAGGGAAGGGTCGCTGGAATGATGTCTTTGTCTTTTTGGCACTGTCACCCATTTTTCTTTCCTCCCAGCCACTTTAAGCCCATGAGTGCCATCATTTAGGCTGAGGCTACGTTTTACGTATACCTCCAGGAGACGGACTGTATCCTTGGGAGGCACGGAAATCAACTGGCTGTGTGGAGGCCTTTGTTTTTCTTTCTCTGTTTCCATGTTGGACTCTGAAAGGTGAAACACAACACCACATATACAACACATCCTTAACACTTTTGAAGGATACGATTTCAATCCAAATGACCTGACAATGGATGGTATCATCTTCTCAATTGTAACAAACAAAACAAAACTGAACAAAACTGAGAAAAATGTAAACATTTGTAACAATTTTAGACCTTCAAATTAATAAATGTAGCAAGAAAGTAGTCGGCACAATAATCATTAATTTCAACTAAGATGGCAAATATTTTTTTTAGTCTGTTGTTAAATTGGAATAAATAATAGTAGGTAGCTCCATATAACCCGTATGGAGATATTTAACTTCCCTTATCTGAACAACAGCACAACCGAAAGCTAAACAGAAAAACAAATACGAATCTGGGACTTTCTGAAACCAGGTTGCTATTAAGTGTTCGTTAAATGTTTTACTTTAAACTACAAGCGGTAAAATTGTAGAGGCGGATTATACCATTAACAAGTTGGAGGAAGAAGAAAGACTGCAAAACAACAAGAAGAAACGCATTAGTACCATTAGCAGTAGGCCAAAATGTAGACTCACCTTCACACACCGCAAATATCTTAAATCTCTGCAAGGATCTGTGCAAGTCTGGCTACCACCACTCACGGTTCTTTTTAAAAAGTTATATACTCCAAAGTCCGGCTGCCTGCTCAAAAACCCACCTCCTAACTCCTTCGCAGAGTGGGCGGGAAGCTGGGAAAACACCACCTGTCTTCCTGCTTGCATTCGTGTCCAAAGTAGACGTCAGACTCAACGCGTGTTTACAGTTTCACCCTCGCTCTCGGTTCTGCTGTAAAACAATATATCCACCGGGTGCTTTAGCCGATTTTTACAGGAAGACATTTTGCTTCCTTTCAGCGGCTGCATTTAGAGGAAGCAGTACAAAACACGACGTTTTTAAAAATGACGTAATCATAGTGATTGTTTTTGGTTATATTTAGGTCATTCAACCACTCTTGCGCGTGTTTTTCTTGATTTGTGATAATATGTGGCTGTCTCTTTATGTATTCTAATACAGATGTCTTGGAAAAGTAATCACGAAACTACTTGTATTATAATAATAATATTATTATTATGATTAGCAATAGTAGTAGTAGTAGAGTAATAACATTGTTCTCATTTATTTGCCATTATGTCTTTAGTCCTGTGGTGGGATTCGTTTCCAAGGAAACTACTTAACTAACAATCAATATTAACTGTACTGTTTACTTTCCACTCACTTTTTAAAGAATATATTACAAATGTTCCAGAATTTATTTTTTGTTGTTATAGTTTAAAACCGAGCACCTCTAACATTTCACTTGGATTGCACCATTTGCTTTAATTTACTTTCATTAAAACCTTTATTCCCAAAAAACTGACTGGATGCTCTTGTGACAACATATGATAACACAGTTTCCAGGATTTTGTAATCACAACTTTTCCCTTGCAGTTTTCCAAACATAGAGCACTGTTATGCATTGTGGTGAAGTATTTCCAGGAAGTGGTTGTGATCAGACAAACTATTTTTGTTTAATTGTAAAACATGCCTATCCCTTATTTATGTGCTTACCTATCAACAGTCTTTCTGTCTGCAGCTGACTCTTATCAGTAGTCTGTTATCTGGCTGATTTACTGGAAGTCCATAGAAGGTGCAACGTTAAGGCATGTTAGTGGCAGATACACAACAGGAGACAGTAGTTTAATAATCTTTCAGTGATTAATTGCCCCATAGATTCCTTCATTTGATCTTATAATAGAAGAAAAGGTTTCAAACCACATAATATATCAATTTAATTTGTGCAAGTTTTTGAGTTTCTCTATACTGAAGCATAGTCCATTCTGTGTCCTACAACAATCACATACCTGTGCTTTACTGGTATGGTGGTCTAGGTTATAGAGCTCAGTTTCTGTTGAAAGTAATTTAGAGAGTTGTTATTTAACTTTATGGTAATTTTGCAGGCTGCTGATAACCTTACTGAATTTTCTCTTTGTATAGGCGGTTAAAGATTAACAGAATCCCAAACTGGAGCCTCTCATGCCGGTAAGCTACATCATGTTTTATGAGCCTTTAGTTCATCAGTGTGTTATTACATAATCTGAACAACAGGAAACAAATTCACACAAAAGTTATGGATACCATTGTGGTACATAGACTCACCATGTGCATGAATGTCATGGCAATTTTGCAGGTTGTTCTTTGTCCAGGGTGGAATGATTGATACATTTATACAGTTTGTAGTACCAAAGTGAAGCCACTGGGTGTCCCTCTTAAAACATGTTCTGGAGGCTTTCACTGTCAAACAAGCATTTACATTATTTCCCTGCAGGCCATAAGCCATAGAGTAGTTTACTTTTCTTATAAGTATTTAATCTCAATACACATATGTAAGTATGCATTTTTGTATTCATACATTTCATGCTATTCCATGCTGCAGCACAAATTTAGTCACAAATAGTATGCTTGACTATACTATATTTATTTGATGCTGTTTTCACTTGTTACCTTTACAGATTAAGGTTTGTTTTTTGTTTTGTTTTCTTTAATGATAAATTTGACTATATTTTTGCATTCAAAAATATGGTAAGCCTACATAATTTGTTGTTCCACAGTATACAAAATAGTTTCACTTTTGGTATCCACATGTTTGCGTAACATTTTCAGTTCCACAGAACTGTGCCTTTATGATTGCATCATTTCCAGTAATTTTTCACAAACAGACTCCATCAGATCCCTAACCCGACTTTATGAAAAACCTTGGCTGTTGCAGATGTGCAAAGCACCTTGTGGTCTTCAAGGCAATGCATTACTGTCTGGTCCCACATGATACTTCAGGTCACCTTTTTCATTTTTCATGGGTCTTAAGCTGGACAAATGTGAGACTCACATTTCGTCCCACAAGATCTGGTCATTGACCTCCAGGGCTGACACAGTGCAGCGGAGCAGCCACAGCGCATTTACCTGCTGTAAATCTTTATCTGTTTGAATAATTACTCATCCTCTGTCTAGGGACTCTCCAGTCTTAAAATGATAGATGAGTATTACCCAGGTAATGCAGAGCTGTGCTAACAAAACACATATAAACAGATACTAGGGCATACAGTGATTACATTAATGTCTCTAGCCAATAATACTGCTGTACAATACACCCTAGAGGCTTTTTGATTAAATGGTGTAATAGCGTATATGATGCATTGAAAGCTAGCCACCAGAAAGTGAAACTGAGTTATGTAAGTTCATCATCATGACATTTAACAACTTAAGAGGTTTCTGAAACAAAGTCCTTATACTTTTAATGCTGAATCAGAAAGGAAATACAAGCAGGAATCTGTTAATGTGTAACATAGTTTCACATTTATTGTAGATGTTAAAGAGGAAGGAAATCCAGTTCACTTAAGACATAAATCTAAGCAGTGCATCCAATTTTACTGCAAAGCTCAGTGATCTTAACAGTTGGAGACTACAGATTTTAGTAAATAAGAATAAAATAGAAATAAATACTTTACTTGTTTTTATATATGTTATTCAGTAGAGCAGTATATTTTGCATAAACCGCCAGGTTCATGAAAATGGCCACTTGAGGCTAACTGTCAGCCCAAAGCTAGCACATCTACAGGATGGCATAACAACAATTTAGTTGCTATTGCTAATTTTCCTCATCCTTGAAATTGTTTTTAAAAACACATCTATTTAAATTAAAGTGGACCTAATCTGCCCATTTCTGCCTCAATATTTTTTTAATTCTTGGACTCCACTAAAGTAGTTTTTGCATAACTTAGAGGTCAAGCTAATTCTTAGTAATCTGCTTTTTATACTGTAAGATGCTTGAAACAGCTGTTTAAGCTCCTTTGCCTTTAGGACATTTTTCCTTGAAATCAGCTTTCTTTTGATTGGCTAACCCTTACAGACTGACAGTTTAAACACCAGGTGGTTGGGCTTAAATCTAGGATTATTTTATTTTAAAAAGTGTAAACCGCATGTATGTGTAAACTTCACTCTATTCCTTTTGGAGAATGTGAAAAAATCCTTGGTATATAGAGATATCCACAACACCTCGTTGTGTTTTGCCTTGGTTTTTGTTTATAATTTATTGTAGTTATATAATGTAGTTATATTTATATTTTTGAAATGAACTAGTCAATTAATAAAAATGAATAATCAGCAGAGATCTGTGTCTACATGTTAAATCTATACAGTCTAAAGCTAGTTTTATACTTTCCCTGTCCCAGAGTCCAAGGGGGTCCACTTGGGTTCCAGTGACATAAATTTCTTCAACGGACGGTGAATGGAAGGGTCCGTGGATAATTTACCTTACAATGCACCAACTACGCATGCACTGAGCTATCCGTGACTGTGTCCGCCACTAACTATAATCCAGGCTTAAAGTCCGTTGGGGTATGTTTTGTTTCTGGGTGTCTTAAAATTCTCATTTGCAAACATGTCTGTCTCTGATATTGTCTTGTGTCACAGACTTTAGACTTAGATTAGTCACATTACAACGCCCCAGCTGGTGGACTTCAAAGAAGTATTGTAGGGATGACTACTTGGTTGCGGTGTTCCTAATTGCTATTTTTTAACGTTAACATTAAACTTGCTAATGTTAACGTAAAAAATGAGTTAGCTCCAACTCACCTAAATATGGTCGCTTCATAACATGGTGTCATAAAACCCAGATGGTTTTCGCCAAATGCCAAACTTTGAGGATTCAGAAAGTACCAGAAATAACGTCACTTTTATATAAGAGAGGGTTGCTAAGTCTTGCTAAGAAGGAATTGTTTGGGTTATGTTAAATTAAGTAACATTTACTATAATCCTTTCATTGTTTTAATTTTTTAATGACATTTATTGACAATCAGAAACATAAAATATCATCAGCCTTATCCAAATAAGGAGGACTGAAATATTGAGGTTCTTTAATTATTACCTAGAAGTTGATTCATGCGTGATGATTACATTTTAGATGTAACATAAATGATCTCCGGCATAGGTGAACAAACAAAACAACAAAACGGTTGAAAGGACTTCCCAACAAAATCCCATCTGTGGAGCATCGTGTTATCACATAGTGCCAGGATGCCTGATCCCCTCTCCACTGTAAAGAGGTGTACGTCCACCTTTCTGTTCTTCATCCTCGAGTGCTGAGAGAGCAGATGGAGTACCTTGCAAGATTGGTTTGTCCTGTGCCAAACATCTACTGCTCATTTGTTATAAAGCGGCTCTTCTTTGGTTTTGTTTTTCTAAGGTCATCATATTAGTTCTTTAGTTAATAAAGAAGCTATAAGAGTAATGCAGAAGCCGTGTCTAAAAGTCCTCAGTCAGCAAACTCATGGCACAGAATCAATGATTCAAGTAATACCGTAGGTGAACGTGGCAGAACTTTAATCAATATTAAAGCTGTGAGGATTGCATTGCCACTCATTGCAGCGCTGCCTTCACACTTTGATCAAAACTCTATAACAACAAGGTCATCAAGCATTGTTTTTACTGGGCTTGTTCCAGCACCCAAGTCACTGGAAGAAACTGGAGACTTTTTAGAGTTTTATTACAAACACAAGCTGCAGAGGTCCAAGTGACTTTGTCCTCAGGAGGGTGTGAACTACAGTACACAGGCTGCTGTCTGTGCAGCTTTGAAATTGGCTTAACGTGTCTGCTGACAAAACAGTAACCTAATCTACTGATATGAGACTCATTGTCTGAGCTTTCATGTGAGACCAGTCCATTGTTTTCTTTTAAAGCAATGAGACAGAGCTTGTCACTAACTTGGAGAGTAAAAGGATAAACAGAGTCATGCAACAGTGATATTTTTAGATCCATTAAGGGGTGCAGTACAGTGTGCTGTGTCACAGTGACTGGACCATCTGCTTTGAATGGATTTCTTGGGGTGAATCTTTATGTAAGGCAGGATAGATGTGATCTCTTCATTAAACACCCAATGAATTATAAATGATAGCCTCACATTAGCTTTGACCTTGCCAGAGCCACCTGTCTGTTAAATGCTAAAATGCTACCAGACCTTGTCTTTGGGCTATCACTGTACAATCAGTGATCAGTGGGGCAGAATGGTGGCCCGCTGACCTTAGTGTTAACTAGAGACACAAACAGGGCTCCAAACAGACGGTAATAAAACAGTCAGTATGTTTCAGCATGAAAACACTGCAACTACGTTTTTGATGGAGGAAAGACTTAGCACAAAAAATGCATTAGATATATAAAGTCTACACTCATAATACCTTGATATCGTTTACACATACCAACTGAAAATGTTTCCTTCCTGTGACTGTATGGGACAGTAAGACAAGTTAAATAGTCAGTGCCTAGCCTTAGAAGCCAAGATAGATAGTCTTA
Organism: Haplochromis burtoni; assembly: GCF_018398535.1. Lineage (NCBI taxonomy): Eukaryota > Metazoa > Chordata > Actinopteri > Cichliformes > Cichlidae > Haplochromis > Haplochromis burtoni. Next base: position 9,664 of record NW_024582714.1, read on the forward strand.
TAAATGATTCATAAGGTCTGCATATTTAATTTGGTGCTTTTGCTTCAGAAACGATCCCAGTCAAAGGCATTGTTAGGCACACAGTATTAGAATTTCTCCATCCAGTGACGAGCTTTGCCAATAGAAAGGAAAAGCTAATCACGTTTCTATTTCACATTTTTGACTCAAAATCCCCCCATTTTTAGATTGCTCTATAATTTGATAATCCCTTTTTGATCTTCACACCTATTTCTGACAGAAATTCTATTCTTTATGGGCTTTTTTTTAGAGAACACACAATGACAAACATCTGCTCCTCCAGTCTTGATATACATCAATATTTAAAACAGCCTGACTTTTTCTGTCTCGTGATGTGACACAGTGTTAGGCATGAGTTTTTATAGAAACCTGAAGATACAGAGAGGGATGCCATCATGATATCAGCAGAGAACCAACAGCGAGTAGGCGTTAATAACAGCTAACATGAGGCGTTAATGAGTATTCATGCCTAAAGCTATACACTGAGACTTACACCTCCATTCATCACCATTATTATTAAACACAGGGGGGGAAAGAGATGTTTTAAACATTTAAATTAAAACACAGGTGCATTTCATCCCAGAAAAGAAATTATCTAAGGAAACTTCACACTTTTAGAATACACGTTTAATGAAAGGCACTCTTTGCTGAATAAATAAAACAGCAAATTATGACTTGAACTGTACAATGTTGACACACACAGTAAGAGTCCTTAGATATTAAGTGCTTCATGACATTGTAAAGTGCTGAGTACCCAGATGACGCTGATGCCACCTTATTGCATTTTAATTACAGGTATTGCTCTTTCCATGGGTGAAAAATACATTTTTTTTTCATCCGCACGTCACGTCATTATTGCATATTGTGAGGTTATTAGAAAGGTACCAACTGTTTTTCAACTATATCCATTTACACTTTAGTACAAGCTGTATTTATATGTTTCATAAACTTACATACAGTACATTTTCAAGGTCAAAATGTGGCATGCATATATAGTACCAATTCAAATAAACTGTGCACATTTATCATTTGTTCCCTTCTTTTCTCAAATCCACTTAAGGTATTGGCTTTTCCCATCACATGGAATACAATGCTCATTACTATTATGGTTAAAATACTACAATGCATTCAGCCACAGTAAATATTCAAACGTTCATTTGCTGATAACAAGAAGTAAACCTCATTCCAGCATACTATGCCATGCAGTTAAAAATGAGAGAAAGAAGGCAAATGGAGATATGTTCAAATAAGAGTGCAAAGTAAACTTTTTTTGCCTTTGTCCTTTCTCCAGCTCTCTCAGATACAAACTGAAGACACATGTTCTTTCACATTTTTTTTACACATTTTTTTCCCCTGCCAACAGTGGATGGTGCAAAATTCCAAAAGTGCTTAAGAGATATGTGGAAAAAAGCATTAAGTGCATTGGATTGATGTGTTTTTTAAAGGGTAAATTCACATTACACTTTAGAAGGTGATCCATATATCTAATGTGCATAATTTGGAGCAAAATCCCAAATAATAAAAGAAAAGTTGATTTTAAAAGCTGAAACTTTTTCATGCAACTACTGCATGTACAACATTTTACTCTATTATATTAGATTTATATTCTTCAGCCATCTAAAAGATTTATGGCGGACATGCTAATGTGCCAACTGTTTGTCACACAGCTATTGTTATGCTGTGTCATATGGAGAAGCGCTGCTTCTCCACAAGAATAGATTTGCTGATAAGTCACTGCGTGTGCTGATGTCCTCTTGCCTGGATACATTCATCTGCCCTTGAAAATCATGCCAAGTCCTCTCAAGATTCTGCTGATTATGATGAAGTATAGACTGACATGGGACTGTGATGTAATATGAGTACTGAATATACTTCCAGTTCTACTGCTGCTCAAAATAATTTTTGATTTGTTTTCTTCCGTCACTTAGTCTGCTAATACAGCCCAGAGGGACATTAAACAACTGCATGTCCCGTCGTTACAGTATTTACTCTAACAATAACATTTTCCAAGATTAAGTATTTGCCTCAAGTACATAATTGCTATGACATTTTTCTTCAAAGTGCACTGAATGAAAGATAATATGTTATACCTTTCAGTCATTCTCATAAAGGTAACTGACAGTAGTTGTAGTAATTGCACTTTGACACATTCACATGCAGGCAGACAACTTCTGTGAAAACTGTATCGCCAAACATACATCCATAGATTTATCCATAACCATTTATCTAAGTCAGAGTTGCAGGGTGGCTGGAGCCTATCTTGGTTGCCACAGGACCACACGGTTCTTATTAATACTGTAATTATCTGCACAAATGCTGCCATGTTTGTTGTATAAAATAGAGAGAAAGATAAACTGATTAGCCAGTGTATCTTATTAATGGATATGTTTGTTTTGTCCATTTGTTTTTCATGCCCTTTATATAAATAAATACTTGAGTTTCTTTATCAGTGCATGCCATTCTTTTCATTCTGCCAGGTGCTGTTACTTTTGTTTAGTGAAAGTGTGCTTCCACACTTATTTGCAGCTGACATTTTCTGGGCAGCCTCTGCCGCTGCATCCATCACCTGTTTCTCCTCCTGCTCAGTCTCACGGTGATAAAAATAGTTGAAGTTGGACACAATGACAGGGACGGGCAGGGCAATGGTCAGGACACCAGCAATGGCACAGAGAGTGCCGACCATTTTGCCTCCCATGGTGATGGGGCACATGTCGCCGTATCCCACAGTGGTCATTGTTACCACAGCCCACCAGAAGCCATCAGGGATGCTAACAAATTGTGTCTGGGGCTCATCCACTTCTGCAAAGTAGATGGCACTTGAGAATAGGATGACTCCTATAAATAGGAAGAAGATTAGCAGGCCCAGTTCCCTCATGCTGGCTTTCAGGGTCTGCCCCAAAATCTGAAGTCCCTTTGAGTGTCGGGAGAGCTTAAAAATTCTGAAGACTCTCACTAGTCGGATGATTCTTAAGATTGCTAAAGACATGTTCTGACTAGAGTTCATATCGTCATCAGGTGTTGTAGCCAGCTCTGTTCCCAGGGTTACAAAGTAAGGAATAATAGAGACGATGTCGATGATATTCATGATGTTATTGAAGAAATCACTTTTGCTTGGGCACACTACGAAGCGGACACCGAGTTCAAAGCAAAACCAAATTATGCAAATAGTCTCCACTATGAAAAAGGGATCAGTGAAATATGCTAGCAGGTTTTTAGTGGTCTGATGAAGGTTAGCATCTTCTCGGGTGCCATTGATAAATTGGGTTACACCCGGAATAAAGTCATTGTCCTCCCTGAACTCTGGCAGAGTCTCTAGGCAGAATATGAAGATAGAGATGACAATAACAAGGACAGAAACCAGAGCAACAGATTTGGCCGCACTGGAGCTCTCTGGGTATTCAAACAGTAGCCAAAACTGTCGCTGGAGTTCATTGGTGGGCAAAAGAACTTCTGGCTCTTTGATAAACCCTTCATCTTCACGGAACTGCTCCATTGCTTCATGACCCAATTCATAGAAAACAATTTCATTTGCAAATACATCTAAAGGTACATTGGCTGGTCTGCGGATTCTCCCTCCTGACTGATAGTAGTAGAGAATCCCATCAAAAGATGGACGGTTTCTGTCAAAAAAGTACTCGTTTCTCATCGGGTCAAAATAGCTTATCCTCTTCATAGGGTCTCCAAGCAGTGTCTCTGGAAACTTATTCAGGGTGCTGAGCTGGGTCTCAAACATCAGTCCTGAAATATTGATGACAACTTTCTCATCTTTTTCTTCCATGTAGTGCTTTTCAAACAAATCTTCACTCTCGTAATAATCCCTTGGCATCTTACTGAAGACACTGTTGGTGGGAGACTCACTGTTGATCAGGAGCTTTAGATTAGAGATCAAACTGCCACTGCTGGAGTTGGCTTTAGTGGTCAGTGTAAGAGGAGTGGAAGGTGAGAGCCCCTCTGCACCAGACTGATGGCTGCGTCGTCTTCTGTGTGGTGACTGTTGAGGAGAAGTCAAACGCTGGGTTAAAAGGTTCTGATCAGCGGCCTCTGATGTAGGTGAGGTTGGGTACCCAGAATCACTTGGGTCTCCCAGGTTGATGCCAACATCATCCATGTTCTCAAAATTAACTAGTGGCACCTCCATTGCCTGTCTTGTCACTAGCCACAGCTCTGTCTATCAACGTTTTTTTGTAGACAGAGGAGACACCACAGCCAGTGCCACACGGAAGATCCTGGCAGGGGCTCCCTCCTCCTGGTTATCATTAAGGCAGCTGTACACTACTTTTTGGGTTCAGACCTCTGTGTAATCTGTGAAATAGGGGTGGGAAAAAGGAATGTTGTGAAATTGGACAAATGCTGCAATACACCTCTGTCAGCTCCTGTTTAGATAAGCAGAGTGCCAGCCATCTGATACTTTGCTTGTGCAGTTATCCACCCCCCCACCCCCCCAAATTCTCTCCAATAGCCTGAATGAAAACACAAACTCGGCAAAATCGGCCCTAAAAATGCTTACATGGAGTATGGATGGTATTATTGCTGATATGTATGGCAAAGCTGTTTCATTATAGAAAAACATCTGAACTTTCATTTATGACTGAAAACAGAGATTCATCAAAACCAAAGCACATTTATTTTGTCTCAGTATCTAAATGTTTGTCTGTAAGTACCTAACTAGTGACTTGTTTAATCCATCCAGACGTTGTTCAGCCTCCGGATAGTCTATCAGCATCACATTTACCTTATCTCTAAGAGGCTGTTTATCATTCCGTTTGTCTGGTTCGGACAGGTAACCAAATCCTGACACACGCTCGAAGGCTGCAACCTCTGTGTCCACTAGACACCAAGGGCCCTGACAGACTTGGGACTCAGTTTCCACTTGCAATGTAGCAGATAATGTAACAGTCTGTTCTTATGTAAGAATATTATATAGAGGTTATGCAAACAACTGAAATGGTATATTGATATATGTTTGGAAAGGAGTTACTGAGCCCAATAAAAACAACGGACAAAAAAGTGCATTTTGGACAGAGTTCTTGGATCTCAGACATTTGAATCAATTATTATAATTATTATTATTTTGCTGCAAAAACCTTAAAATTGAGTTAACTCAGCATTATCTCACACCAAGATGATACTGAAAGACACAACAAATGATATTATTACCTTAACAAGGTCTGAACATCAAAGCGCTCCCAAATCACGTCCAAATTTTCAATTAAAAAGTTTAAAGTTTAAATCCAGCTGTGTGCAGATGCCTGTACCACTCACCCATGTCCCCGCTCTGCAGAAGTTATTGTGTCCTCTCTAATCCTGCCTGGCAGCTCCGCTCTGCTCCCCTTCACTCCCTTCACTCTCCCTTATCCAGACTCACAATCAAGAGTGTCTCAAGCTCTATTAAAGCTCCCACTGGGTAATTTAACACCGAATACGAAACCAGAGATGCCAGAGGTACCCACACATACTCACAAACGTACACAGTCGCACACACGCAAACACAGACAAACTAAAACACACGTAAAGCGAACTCACTGTACTTTAAATGTGGGGGTCACCTGGCTTTGTTCTCCCTCCTCCCTCCTCCACCACTGGAGATAGGTAAGCTCTGTGATAGGAGATTTACTCCGCAGGAGCCAATCGCTGTTTGATGAGGCAAAGGGAGTGTGGGACCCCCTCTTTTCCGCCTTTCCTGCAGAGTAAGCACCCACATACAGGATCATCCAACCCACCCTCACCTTGGGATTTAACCATATTTTTTCCCTGTTACAATACTTGCCATTACCCTCATTACCCTAAGCAGAAGAACACATCATCCTAGGGGCTTCACCTCCCTTTTATTTACACATGTACACAGATGTGAACTGTTACTTCACCTGCCATTGACAAAACTGTCACAACTGTTTTCTAAATCTTAACAGAAATCTGCTTTTTACAATGGTTCTGCAAACATGTGATGCAAATCTATAAGGTGCTAATTCTAGTGTGTGAAAAATATGAATTACAACACATATTTTAGTGAATTCTATTGATAAATGGTTGAACTTTTCACAGGGGTTTAGTATATTCTGATTGTGCTCTCCCCTTGAGGTGTGAAAACTTAAATACCTGCAACTGAGATTTTGTCAGATTAATAAAGCAGCTAAAGTCCAATTGAAATTGAAATACTTTAATTACAGAGATGCTATACTAGTTAGTATAGTTTAATTGAACATAACCTTGCACTTTCTCAGAATGTCATCCTATTTGGCAGCACAGTTTGATTAATATGTTACTGGATATAAAACCAGTTGATGGAAACCAGAAATCCTTCCTTCATCTCACTTTTGCTCTGCTGCAGCCAGGAATCGGCTGTCTCCTGAGCCCCTGTAATACTGAGCAGGACTACTTCAGGCATAGGCACATGGCTTCAAGGTCACAGAAAACTATCAAGACTTTACAGTCTGTGCTTTCCCATTCATCATCAACACTCACCTCTTGACATGTCATTATGTGTTCTCACATGATCATCATGCTCAATAAATATTAACTTAGGGGAAATTCATGCACATAGAGCATGGCCACACAGAGACTTGCATGTGCAAACATCACCCAGCTAGGTCAACATTCTCAATATGTAGGGATCTTTTTCTTGTGTGATCCTGTTATATCCTGGACATGTCATTGAGAGTGCAGTCAGTCGAAGCATGACCTGTCACTTAAACACTTCATAATAGAATTTGCGACAGGCAAAGAAGGACAGGAAGATGGACAGCGAGGGGTGTTCATATACTACATGAGTCAGGCTGAGAGGGTAAATAATCGATGTATTCCTCTGCAAAACGATTTGTCACTGAAATGAGGAAAGGGGCGGTAAATGCCTGAGATATGAGCTCCAGGATGACGTGGACTGCAGCTGCTGCAGTGTTACTTGTCTCACGAGTACCGACAAGGTACCAGAGGGATAACGTCCCTCCCTCTGCCCTTTCATGCAGCCCTCAATCCATCATCCATAGCTCCTCCCTCCCAACATTCAGCCCTCTCCCCGATGACACTGTCACCTTACCGATAAACACAGTGTGTTGACAAAGCATTTTCTCCAACGTGAAGGCTTGTGTGAACCATACTGACGCTGCATGGGTACAAATCACCTCCTGCACACCTTTATGGAGCCTGACTTTGAGCCATGGACACCTGCTAGAAATAGTAACAACAGCTTATGAAAGCTTAAAATTTGCAGTATTTGAAAGAAGTGAAAGAAGTATCAAGTTTCTTTAGTAACCGTAGCAATGTCACACCCTGAAAACACTGACATAGGTAAAAATCCAGCATTTACTTTTTAATCTAATGAAGAGTAGTATTTACTTTAACTAGCACTAGGAAATGCATTATTAGAATGCTTGATTCATCTCTCTTTTGCTCTGCAAAAAGTGTACTTTTGCAGAGCAAATATTAATGTGACTACAGTGACTACATGCCAAAAAGATAGTTATACTTCCATAGAGATTAAGATGCCGTGTAGTTGATTAATATAGTTGATTAACTGATTATCAGCAAATGTGAGCCCCTCTATAAAAGCAGACAATTTGGCAGTTTGCTGTCTAGAGCATTCAGCTGTGTGTTAACACATTGCAAAGAAGAAAAGACATTAACAGTGATCTTAGAGAAGCAACTGTTGCTGCACATCAGTTTGCAAAGCAGTTTAAGGCCATTTTCAAGCATTTGCAGTCCATTATTTTACAGTGAGAAAGTTGATTCACGTGCGGAAAATATTCAAGACACTTTCCAAAATCTTCCTCGGAAATTTGGTCAGACTGTGGAATGCTGAAAGAAGCTGCACAAAACCCTAGTGCTTCATCTCATACTTTATTGGCCTCAGTTAAATGTTTGTTAAGTGTGATTTGGTATCTATCAGCTTCAGCTGGGCAACTCCTCCGTATGCCAAAGTATTCTAGAGTCGATGTGAGACCATCTGTCCGACAGCTAAAGTTTGGCCCAATCTGGGTCATGCAACATGAAAATGATCCCAAGTCTACAACACAATGCCTGAATAAGGAGAGTCAAGGTATTGTAGTTGTCCAGGTAAAGTCCAGATCTCGACCTGAATTAAATTAATATTATATAGAAGCTGCTGTTGAATCATGGGCTGTTTTGTTTCTAACAGACCGCAAAGAATCCTGGGAAAACACATTTTTTCCCCACATGACTATTTGTGAAATCTCACAGGTAAATTTACCTTCTGACTGATAGAATTTTGTGGCCAAACTATATTATAATTTATTGGGTAATTTAAATATATTATAAGTGTAATTTCTCAACTCTTTTGTTCAACAGGGACAGCAGATATTTAAAAGGCAAAATGCCAGAAAGGAAGTATAGCTGAACACTGACAGACTGCATGGTCAGTGTCTTAAATCCTCCATCGACCAGGATGCCCCAAGGGTTTAAAATAATAATGCAGCAACTTATAAAGCTGTCAAATAAACATTATGTTCTGGCAGGTTCAATGTTTTTGAAGTGTATACTTGCTTTAACTTGAAACCACTGACTTTTCCCCCCAAAATGCTCAACAGCAAACATCTTTACAGCGTTATACATAAAATAGTTTTCATCTCTACAGCAAATTCCCCTACTTATGACAGCTTGCTAGCAAAGCTTTATAGCATTTGCTGATAACATTAATTGCTCTAACACCCATAACCTGCCACCAGAAGAATCTCTCAGTCTTTCTCTTTTGGCAGTTGCTCCACTATCTTCAACGACTACTCCTCAACTGCTTGCTGTTTGGAAATGTTTCTCCTTGCCTGCAGCAGCCTTAAAACAACACCACAAGGGGAGTAACAAACAAAGTAAAGTTGTGGGGGCAGAAGCTAAACAACGAGCTGAAAATTAATTAATGCTGAGCAGGACCACAGATTCAGTTGACAATCTGCTGTTCTATGGTGAACGAAATGTGCTTTACACTGTAATTTGAAACACTGTAAATAAAAAAATATTGATTTTAGCTTATTTAACTACTGTTTTCTAGTGAATGTTCTCAGTTGCATTCAACAGCTACACTATTTACTCACTGCAAAGAGACTAAATACACCGTTTGAAATGACAATGAACATAAGCTGGGAACTACTCATCTTGTGCACATGATCTAGGTAATACTATCTCAGAAGCCCATATGCTCAGAATGCATTGGCTTGCCCATTAAGGGTGACAGGATTTCAATGTGCATGTCAGGTAGCACGGATTAGACATTCCAGCCTCGTAATCTTATAGTGAGGTAACGACATCTGGTCTAGTAATCCTATATATTGCAGTAGAGGTGTCTTCATTGCAGAGTACTATATATAAAACCCTTACACAAGTCAAAGTATAATGTTAGGGAAGCTAAAGTGACATGCTCATCCAGGAGGATTTAAGATGCAGATCATATGACTGCTGTATCCCCCTATGTTGTATCTTTGTTTAACCATGGAAAAAAAGATAAAAAATCTAATTTTCCAAGATTCATTTTCTTGTGAATATAGGAAAGGATTATTAATCATCTACAAATAGCATAGATTTCAAAATACTGACAATTTGTGAAGTACTGGCCGCCCACACACATTCAGATCAACAGAGGGCCATTTGATGCAAAGACTCAAAAAAGCTCAAAATTTAATCACAGGCTCTGTAGGTAAGATTGAAACTGTTGCTGTCAAACTGCAATCAGAGAGCCTGATTCGAAAAAACAAATTCGACCTGCATGGGAGGCACACCAGCAACAAGAAAGCTTGGCAGTCAGCAAAATCCCTCAACACAAAGCCCTTTTGCCAGCAAACACATTCGCAAATTCTAACATAGCTACTCTAGAAAGATGAATGAAGACAAGAATTTCTGGCCACAATAAATTAGATATGTTTGGTGCAGACCAAGGATACCAGCTGTAAAGCCTTAAACTGGAAATATTGTCATTTGGGGTTTCTTCACAGTCTCAAGAATTAGGTAGCTTCAAGTTTTCAAAGTGTTGCAGATGAAGCAATGTACCTTGCAGTATGGGGCACCAAGTCAGCAAAAGACTGATAAAGAAGATCTTGTAAATCAAACAAGAACAGATTCATGCTGGGGTTATAATAGGCCAAAGATACTCAGTTTTTCCAATAGAAGAATGATAAATCTCTGTTGTTTTTTATTGAATGAAATGATTAAATAAGCCACTTTCTTTGTGATGCTTTCTTTGTGATGTCATCTACTACATATTCCCTTGTCTGTATGCACTTGGTTGTCAGATGACTGTTTAACCTATTTTTTCACATAACTGTACATACAGGTGTTGAACTGAGGTTTTAGGTGACGAACATGCTAGTAATTAAGTCTTTATTCCACTGTACACACTTCCCTTCAGTAGACTAAGGATGTGGTCTGGATTGGATGATAGAGAGACTCCAGTGTTCATTCTGTGGACTGAGGACTCCACTAAGGAGATTATGTAATATAGAAGATCAGCCTGGAGAATCACCCTCACAGATAAACTGTGATGACTAAATACTACAGACTTAATTGAAATGTCTGGATTGTTTCCAGCCAGCCTCACTAATCAAACGACAAGTGCTAATCTTAACTGACTCTTTGGACCCATCATAGCAGGAGGAGGTTAACACTGACAACAAACCAGTCATGGTGCAGCCACGACTATTAACACCACAATCCTCTGTGGTGGCTTAAACTCACTGGTTAAAATATAATTTTCCTTTACTAACACATCTTTCCTCTATTCCTTTTTTTGTTGTTGTTTTCAAGTACAAAAACCATCTTTTTAAATTTTTTGTATAACTAATGCATACTATCATTTCAAAACAAACAAGAAATTCCTTCAAAGCAACATAACACACTTTGGGAAGAATTATTCTGAAATCATGATGAATGCCACACACCACCCACTGTTTTGATATCAGCATTGCTCACTGTTGGACAGGGAGGTTCCATAGCTGCAGGCGCTGTTTGCTCATCCAAAGCCTCCTGAGTTACACCAAGCCTCCTCCTCATGTTCCCATATGGCCTGTTGATGTGTACAAAACATTAGAATGATGAGATTGATGAGTGAGATTCACGAGAGAGAATCCTAGCTGAGATTTTTTAGCATTTAAATATTTTTGTGATACAAAAACAAGTATTTTTATATTCACTAGTGAAATATTTCACAATCAAGACTCTCATCTGTATAACTGTAATACTGTTCAGTAATATTCTTAGTAATAAAAACCTTCACTGCTAAACTGTAAAAATGCAAACTAACAAATGTTGTTGCTAGGAAAGTTTTCAAATGTATTTTATTTGACGCAAAAATAAAGATTTGCTATTGGCAACAAGCAAAAACATGTCAGTCCAAATATGTTTCCCTATAGTTGACCTAATACAGTGCAGCACGGTGGCACGGTGGTTAGCAATGTTGCCGCACAGCAAGAAGGTCCTGAGTTCAATTCCAACACCAGGCCGGGCTCTTTCTGTGTGGAGTTTGCATGTTCTCCCCGTGTTTGCGTGGGTTCCCTCCGGGTACTCCGGCTTCCTCCCACCGTCCAAAGACATGCAGCTTGTGGGGATAGGTTAATTGGAAAATCCAAATTGTCACTAGGTGTGAATGTGAGAATGAATGTGAGTGCGAATGGTTGTCTGTCCCTGTGTGTTAGCCCTGCGACAGACTGGCGACCTGTCCACGGTGTACCCTGCCTCTCGCCCTATGACAGCTGGGATAGGCTCCAGCGCCCCCCGCGACCCTGAAAAGGATAAGCGAATGGATGGATGACCTAATACATTTTTCTAAGCCATAAAACAAGAATTACTGAGTTACCCAGGAAACTAAGCTACAAAATAATAGAATTATGTTTGTTTTGCTACTTCATTCCAAAAATAGTACAAAGTCTTCTTATATTAATAACTGTGTAATAGTAACACACTTTTTCAGTGAAATGTAAAGCCTCTATTTAATTTACCTCTTCATCCAGGCGTGAAAGAAGCTTGTCTGCACTCCGTCACGCACAGAGTTTGATTAAATATCTGACCGGGCATTTGCAGAGTCTTAAGGAGCAGTTGTAAATCTCTCCAAAGCGTGAGGTTTCGACAGAAGGGAGGGCAGTTACAGTTAAATATACAAGACAGATGTTTTGAACAACAACAAAATTCGAGTCATTTAGTCTTGTGCAGCATGCAAAAATAAACACAGTAAATGTTATCTCATGTTGATAACGTTCATTAAGCTTTTTGCACAGGAAATGCAGTGTGTAGGGAGATATCAGTGAATGTAACACTGTAGTAATCGGCAATAGCAACAAAATTACTGCACACAGGGACAGTAGATGTCACTGTAAAACTTCTTTGTGATTTCTTAGTGGAAGTTTCTTCTTTTCAGTCGTTTGTCTTGTCCATCTGTCCTCCCGTCGTCAGTATAACAAGCCTGAAAGGAAAGCACACCTGTGTTTATGCAGCACTGGGATCGTTTTTCTCATTGCTAGTAAAGTCCTGAACCTGTCTGTCTGCCTGCCAGGTGCTCTTGTGTGGCTCACTATCAAATTTCACACCCGTGCGTAGGATTCACTGGTCACATGCCAGTGTTTTTTCTCTGCGCGCTCACCTTTTTGCCCTCACTTTGGTCCATTTAATGGTTTTTTTTTGAAAGTCAGTTGGGGTTGATAGACTTAAGGGAGAAAAAGAAAATAAAACAAATGAAACTGAAATTTTATTTATTTATTTTTTGTTTTATTTTCATGTCTATCTGTGTGGGTTGAGCCACTACACAGACACAGGTTCATTTCGTATCATTTAATCTTGATTTTATATGACTAAAAATTGCTTTTAACTCTTAGCTGTGCTAACCTTTTTGCTCTAGTAATAGTAATTTTGTTTTATTAGTCATTTGCCCAGCCTAGGAACCCCATAGTGTAGTGGGTTACACATTTGCCTAATGAGCACCCTGGTTCAGTTCCACATGGTGACACAAAAGCCCTTGTGATTTGCGTCAGGAACGGTATCCTGTGCAAAAAATCTGCCAAATCAAATACACAATGCTGCTTACTGTGCTTACAAAAGCATCTCTCTCTCTTTCTCATTTTGGATCAGGTCTGTGTTAACACAACTTTACAATGTTTCCAGGAGAGGACATCCTTGCAAATTTCCCCCAAGGTCAAGCTGTGTAATGCTCAGAGACACTGCAATAAAAACCCAAGTGCTTCATCACAGACTTTACAGGCCTCAATTATCATGTTCAGGGCTAAAGTTCATGACAGTACACTTAGAAAAGGACTGAACATGTATGGGTTGTTTGGACGTATTGCCAGCAAGACTGGAATGTACAACACCTCTTGCCAGCTGTCAAGCATGGTGATGGAGGAGTGATGATTTTGCAGCCACATGATAGAACAGAGCATGACTTTCTCTGTATTAAGTCAAATGTGAGGCAATTTGTCTGACAGCTAAAGCCAAAACTGGGTCATGCAACTGAACAATGATCTCAAGCACAGCTGCAAATTAACAAGAGAATGGCTGAAAGAGAAAAGTATCAAAGTGTTGCAATAACCCAGTCAAAGTCCAGGCCTCAATCCAACGGAAATTCTGTTTGGCACACCACTGGGACAAGATTTCATGGCCTGAGATATCATGAATTCATATTCAATATTCTAATAACTTGGGTTCAGTAATGGGGAGCAGTGAACTAGTAATTTAACTATATTTTGTCATAGCTTAGTAATTCAGATAATTGACACCAATGACTGAATTTCTTTCATTTCTTTTATTTTTATATAGTTAAATGTAGAAAAAACATGTTTTTTAATGTTAATCTGGTAAAAATAAGACACAATATCTAATAATATTATCAAAACTGAAGCTTAATAAAATAATTTCACCTAGTCTCAGATACTGCGTTTGGACACTTTAAAACAGCTTAACTTAATGATACAGACAAAACTGTACCATACGACTTTTTGCTTAGCGATTTATTCTTTTAGAATGTTTTTTTTAATAAATCCAATCTGATCATGCTCTGTTTTTCATCACATTTCAGTGTAAACATTGCAATGCAGTAAACTGTTCTATCCCTAATAAACGTGATTAACATTCAGCACCTGTCTTCCACATAATGCAGGTTCTTGTCTCTGAAGCCAACATAGGCCTTATCACCACAGTACAGCTCTAAAACTCACACAATATGCACGGTGCAATCCTCTGCTTCTAATACACTCTCCTGGAATACCACTTCTGTTTGGCTTATAAAATATTTCTGTACCAAACTCTTGTCTTTAATCCTCGTGAGGTCTCTGGTGTCTTTGTTCAGCCTCCGTGTATTTGTATGTGTAGGAATTAGATACCTCAGCGTGTGTGACAGAGGTGCTGAAAAGCCCTGCTTGCGGCCATGTTGGTGGGGACAGATGGACAGGTATTCAACTCTAAACACTGGGTATCTTCTTATCCAGTGGAAAGCTGTTGGCCATTGTTGCCATGGTGTGGCTGCATGGGCTGCTGCTTCAGGAGAATAGAGAAGCTAGCCTATAAATCTTTCAGCCTGCAGAAGTCAAAGCGGTGGTTTTCACACACCACTGTGGTTCTAATAATGAAAAACTAGCTAATGGCAGTTTATTGAGAAGTGCTGTGTTTACACTTCTATACTTTCCTTTATAAATGACTGAAAAACATCCCAGTTTAACCTCTACGTATCAGTGGTATTGAAGTACCATCCATCATAAAACACAATTTCACCCTACTATTATGACTTTGCATTCCTCAGTGGTACTTGATCACTCTCTTTGATCAAACATGAATAATGAATGAAGGCAACCTTCTTGCACCTGACATGAATGCTCCACCCTGGAACTCAGCTCCAATTTCTCAAATGATAATACAGCCATTTAGGGTCAGAAGGCATAGAAAATACTTCTCTGCCTTATAGTTCACTGCATTAATTGCTTATTTTTCAGCAATCAGCAATCAAATCAGTTGATTGCTGATTGCTTCGGGGTTTGAACATATTTAGTCACTCTTACCTTTTACTACTAATTATTCTGCTGCCTCAAGTGGCAAATAGCTGGTACTGGCTTAAGGGATAATCCAGTTGTTTTGAGTATTTTCAAGTGTCGAACTGGACACCTTGGCAATATTTGACAGTCTATTGGTTATGTGCTCTGAAAGCATTATGCCTAGAAATCAGCAATGAGGTGAATTCATTTTTTATCCAGATTATCTGCACTATTAGATTTGGCACTATATCTGTGGCCTAATTGCACTGGAAGAGTGTACACATATAGCAACATACAATACAATGGGTTGAAAGATAGTGAAGAAGTTGGTTTATACATAGATAACACTGTGTGTTTACCACAGATAGTTATGTAACTGTTGTACCTTTAAACTTCATTTTCCCTACATTTTGTTTACAATAAGTGTAAATGTAGGCTGCCTTCTTCATTTGTAAGATAAAATGAACTTGATGATTAACATCTTTTACAAGCAGTGTAAAGCAGTAAAGGTTGTTATTAATCGGAGTTATCTTTTATAGAAAACCTATGAGTATTTTTAACTGCCACTGCTGTTGAAACCCCTCACATTTCATTAAACTCCATAAAAACAAGTAGTGTTGTCGGAGTGTTTCTGGGCAAAGAAGCACCAGCAGTGCCATCTGTACAATGAAGATGATGCTTTGTTTCAGGCCCCTTCATCAAGTGATCATTGCATACATAATGAATAAGCTCAGTGGATGCAGTGGGACACACTGAACCACACATGGAGCTGCCTTCATTCTGCTGCTCAGCTCGTTTTCTGTTTGCAACTCTAAATTAGATTGCCTATTAAGCACATTTGAATGCCCCCTTTTCATCAAGATTTAATTTCCTTCAAATGATTCCTCTCTGTTTGATTCCATGTGATAGAAATCGTATGTGCCGAGATAAGACAACCAACATTTTTTATAAGGGAAAGGTTTGCATTTGCAAACCCATTAGCAGGAAAATGCATTTTTGTTGAAAAATAGAAAGTGCACAAGCTGTGAGAATGTGAAGGGAAGGCAGTGAGAAAAAGCTGGTAGGTTTAACCTCCTAAGACCCAAACTCTTTCATGGCATGCATTTTTTATTTCTCTTTGCTATTTGGTTGATTGGGACCTGATGAATGTAAAAACAAAGAATTACAAGATTTTTTTTTTCCACATATGAGGACATTCATTTTAAATTTTGATAGAAGTGATTTTGATAGTGTAATGTCCTCGTAAGTGGATATCAGGCCCTGTAGAGCAAAATTTAGCATATTGGTCTAGACAACCTAAAATGTGACGTCCACATATGTGGACGACAGGGCCTAGGCATTTAAAACAAAAAGTATACCGTCCCTGCTTTGTGCACAATCTCAGAGTTGGATGTGGGATGTAAAAGGGGGAAGAGGCCTAGGGACTGAGATGTTGATAAAATATTAACTCACACAGGATATTTAAAGCCTCTGACATTCTTTCATTGCTCAACATGTTAGAAATGGCCTCCACAAGATGTGTACACAGCCAGCAGCAGGGATGGACTTTTCCCCTTAGGTTAAGTAATCAAGAAAGATCAGCGATTGATCAGAGTGGACTGGACTGATTAACAAGGGGTGACAGCAAGTTTAATGAACCTACAGTTTAAATGAAAACTGCTAATTTAGATCATTGATATCTGCCATTTTAATCACAATTAAGCAATGCTGAGCATACTGTGTTCACTTATTGCATTCAGTGAGTTTTATTTCTCAACTTCGATTAACATTCACTGAATTGCAGTGACTGCATAAATGTTTTATGGACACATTGTGTGGTGTATTTACAGCATTTATTGGTGCTCCATTCTTGATCATGGCTCACTCCAATGGCAACTGTAGTTCAGATACATCACACATATTTGTACATGAATTACTTTTTGTTTTTGCCATTTACAGAGAAATAATTTTGGTAACTAAATGGAAAATATATATATATATAAAAATATTAATCTAAACTCAGACTTGGTGAAAGTGATTGGACAGGGATTTGTGCCAGTCTGTTTTATACTGTTAAATATTAAGTAATTGCATGGATAGCTTTAAAAAAACAACAACAAGTAATTAAATTTTTTGAGAAACAAATCTATCACTAGATGTCACCCATTAGTCAGCGAGCTCCTGTTTTAAAGCCTTTGACATTAAACCCCAATGTGATGAGCAATGGGCAACTCCAAGAAACTGCAGGATCCCCATTCGGTAATCAGTTATAGTAGACCCTAAAACACAATCTTCTTTATTTTCACTATCAATTTGAACATTATTTGAAAAATAAACATTATTATGGAATAATCATTCGATTATGTCTTAAGATAGACTTTAAACTAGCAAATAACACAATAAACTCAGCAAGACTTCACTTTTCAGACTTTGAAGCTACACCCATCCTGCCTGTATAGTTCATGGGGGGTAACAACATTCCTAGCTCTGCCCAAAAGTTAGAAATATCCAAAAGAAAAACTGGAGTTTTAAATTTAACTACATGGAAGAAAGCGATTAACCATCTTCTCTTGAAAAGTGACTGATGGATTCCATTTAAAAAAAATTATTAGAGTTGCACAAACTCTTGATAAATCATTTTTTTTTAAA
The DNA here is from genome assembly GCF_018398535.1 of Haplochromis burtoni. Taxonomy (NCBI): domain Eukaryota; kingdom Metazoa; phylum Chordata; class Actinopteri; order Cichliformes; family Cichlidae; genus Haplochromis; species Haplochromis burtoni. The sequence goes on from NW_024582714.1 coordinate 27,255, forward strand.
ATTTAGATGATGTAACTGAAAAATATATAGATATAGTTAGTGAAAAAGCACACATTAAAGAGCCATTAGTTACAGTTTATAAGCTGTGACATATTTCTGGCACATTTACCTCCCTCTGTCTGTTACATTGTGCCTCTGCTCTTTCAATGATAACTTTGGCCTCTTCAGACCGTCTTCGGACAATCTAACATTAAGATATAAACAGCTCAGAGCTCCTAAACATCAACTTCCTTTAGCTGTCACTGCCTCAAATGATAGACTGCAAAACCAACTTGTACAAAGATTAAACATACAGTAGTCTACTGTGTTTAACTGTACTGGTGTATCTCAAGTTTGTGGGTTGTTGTGCATGCCCCCAGCACAATACACAACAAACTGAAATTTATCAAGGCCATTAATCACTGGTTTCTATGTGACCTACACCCCCGTTCTTCATTGTGTAAAATCTTTTTTTTTTAATTGAACACAGGTTTGTTGAGTTTGTTTAAATCAGTTGACTTCAGAGTATCTGGCCATCAGTAGGACGTTTTTAACCCAGCCCATCTGTTATCCCAGATAAGTGGAGTGTGCGGTCTAGTGTATGAATGTATTGATTCTCCATTGACTATGAAGGAGAATGGTTAGACGGTCCTACTCCATCTAAACTCCCAGGGCTACATTATGTATCTCATTAGACTCAATTACTGATTAGACAATCAAGAGTGTTTATGCAGAGAACAGCCCAGTATTTTTTTTTCAAGCAGCTGTTTAAGCAAGCTCAAGTCTAATGTTGAGCTACTTAGATTTTACACTTTTTATTTCTCTATTTACCTTTTTTGTTATCTCTAGTTTCCAGATGTCAGATGTAGGGACGTAAAAGATTGCACATAAAACAAAACAATGTTTTATATTTTATTTTAATATAGAGTGTATATAAAAGCTTAATCAGGGCCTTCCAGCCTTTATCTCTCTTAAAATTTACAGAAAAGCATTTCCCACTGCTACTTCAGTTGTTCAAGGGCAAAACTAAATTTGAAAAGTTTGAAATATTTGGTATATGTGAGAAAACAATAAATTTTGAGTTTTTTACTGGCTTTGATCATCTCATGATCCTTCAGAGGGAGGCTGACCCTTCAGAGGGAGCTGTGAACCACTAGTCCACTTTCCTTAACCCTGACACACTGTTTGTGCCCAATTTGACACATTTTGAGAATTGACAACAGTATAAATTACCTAAAATGTTACTTTTCAGTCAGAAATTTGATTACTTTTCCTAAAGTGACCCAAAATGTACAAAACGAAAAACATATTGAACCTGTTACAGATCAAATAGACCTTATATCTATTCAGATGGACTTTAGACCCACCATTGTGAGTCAAATGAAGGAAAATGGTAGTTTTAGGGAAATCCTGAAACTGTCAAAATATAAAAGGCATGTCTGTGTGTATTTCTATGGGGCAGTGGTGATAGAGTTAATATGGGACCTTCATATTGTCACAAGAGCTGTCTGTCTTTCCACCACATTTGCTCAGGTTCCTGCAGAAACAAGCACTTGCTGGTCTTTGGAACAGTGAAACAGTGAAGTACAGGAATGATCATATATAGGGCACAGAAGGAAGTCAGATTCAGAAGGTGTCTTGACAGAGACACGAGATCTGCACCTTGACCTAAGACCTATGATCTATGATAGACACGTGATGTTGTTTGATATTACAAGTTACAGAGGTATTCATCTGCTAAATTAATATTTAACTTTTAAATCTTTGGAATTCAATCTCAATGCTTCTTCCACAAGGTGTTTTTAACAAATTGATTACAATTACAGACTTTGTGTAGTTTCAGCAATGCCACCCTAGAGGGCAGTAATCATTTCTTCCATCGCTAAATCGTTCTACAACTAAAACTGAATGCAAAAAACCCTTCATTAAAAAAAAAAAAAAAGCTAAAATATAATAAAATGAAATAAAATAAGCATGTGTCTTCTACACTGCTCTAAACAGCTAAATTTAACAATTTCAAAACTCATGACACTATTTCCAGGACTGGATTTAATTAGAATAAAGCTTAACACCTTGTAATAACAGGGTGTGGTCTGATGCTGGGCAGCCCTGTTGGATTAGCTCCAAGTCCCACAGCACTCATCTCCTAATTACAAGCCGGTAAGCACAGTGCAAGCCTGTATGACTACTCATCCATGCTCCTGTGGGTATGCTACCATCCCTGACAAACAACACACAGCCTCACTCGTTGCTCCCTCACAACAGTTCTGTGGCAGTGGCAGCAACCTGCAGCAGGGCTTTGTTCCTGCTGCCTGTGTCCTTGCTCAGGCTGCTCTGTCCCATCTGCCTGTCACTGTTTGCCCCGGTTTCAGCAAAGAGGCTGCAGAGAGCTGCACTGCATCGCTGGATCGAAGCAAGACTAATGACTAAAGCAGAGTTGTAGCTACAGCACCAAGGCCCCAAGTGCTCCTGTTCACAATGCATTGCTGTAGTTAAAGCACAAGTGGACTAAAGATAGAAGAGCACAAGGCAGCAGCTTGCAAAACCACTCAGGTGTAGATGTGTCTGGTGAGAAGATAACACAAGATATCATAAGAACTCAAGAATAAAAGAGTACTTCATAGATATATAGGAAATTTCAACGGCACATTTTATGGATCTAAACGAAAAAAAACCTCAAATAAATAAAAAAAAAAACCTTTATTTAACTGCATACAAAACAAGCTGCTTTTATTAGTACATTTTTTTCCTAGTATGGATTTTTACATTTGGATGTCAAGACCAGAGATCCACAGAAAGTTCACTGAATGATTGAAGGATTTCTTTAAAAATCTTTCTTTCTCTTCACCTTTCTGTGTCTCTGCTCACATTCTCCTCCTTCTCCTATCTCTTCCACCAACAAAAAGCTATTAATAGAACACCCTGCTCTCTCTTTTAAACTGCAGGGAGCATATTCCGTGCACTTAAAGGGAGGCAGAAACTGAAGATACCAGGAGGCGTCTGAAAATGTCCTCTACACTGCCCGTGGCTACAAAGATGCCGGCTGTCCTAAGAATAACAACAAAGAAGCCTTTGATCGATTTACGGCATTTTGTATCAGCACAGATGCTCTTCAGCTAAAATTAGCACCTCAAATCATTTTCAGACTAAATACCTTGTTAACATTGTGACGTGTGGGAAAAAAGGGTGGATAAACAGTTAAAAAACATCTCTGCTTGTACTGTGTTCATGCCAAAGTCAATAAAACACATGATTTTATGACCAAAAAGGGGCAGAAATGACACACAATAAACACACACAACACAATTTCAAATGAGTTATTATTGGCTTCATTATTGATATTACTTTTTCATGGTTATGATCATTTGGAAGGATTATATGCCTTTTTTTTAAATTCTGCATGTTTTTCTTGTCCATAGATTGTCCTTTTTGTTGTAAAGTGCAGATAATACTATGTTTTAAATTCAGACTTCACATACAGTATATAGTACATGGTTTTTACTCCATCATCCATTGGTTACTATTTACATTATTCTGTCATAGTTCATTTCATAGAAAGAAAATCCATTATCCACTGTATCAACATTGATGGATGTTTTCAGGCCTCTATGAAATGGGGAGGACAAGGGAAGGGGGGGGGGGGGTGAAGTGAACAACTGTACAAATTTCAGTGGATGCCACACTATCAGGCTCTGGGGTCGAAAGAAAAAAAAGTCTTAAACACACACATGCATTAAGATTGCATATTGACTGTATTGTTTCCTGTATGTATGAGCCTTGTCACACAGAGCTGACATCGCGGTTCAAACAAACCCCAAAGATCAGAGAGCTCATATTCACATTCAGCTAACATGTGAGTGTTTGACATACAGCAGCAGAATATTGCAAAAGTGTTTCATTTTTGCTTTGAGGTTTCTTTCAAATGCTTTGTCAGCTCTTGGGATCGACATGGAATTTATGCCCGATAAAACAGAAAAAATGTACTGAACCTTCTTTCCCCCCCAAACTACCAGCTAATAACAAATCTCTGCATAGATTTCTCAGTGTATTCACTGTTGGGCACCCTTCTCATGGAGTGGATTTGCTGGTGGGTCCCTCAGCAGGTGAGAGATGAAACTCTTAGAGGCTGTGGTGCTCCCCATAAAACAACACAACTTCATGTATAATTGACTTTGTTTAGACTGAAAATTAAAAAAAAAAAAAACAAAACATTGTGCAGATTAAATCTGTAGGTTTACAGATAAGCATGATTCTACTTGTCTTTGTGCTTTAAGCAGAAATAATTGCTGATATACAACTACAACATTGTGAACTCCAGTAAATGAGTTGCTACAGTGAAGTTGGCTGAGGTACAATAGCATGCCTACTGTCAAACAAATAGTTAAATGCTAGCGTGTAACATTTATGTTAAATTTCTGTCCAACAAAATGGTAAAAACAAAGAAATGACAATAGGATTTGACGCATTGGCATGCATAGACATAATTTTTGGTCAGACTGTGAGTGTTTTCTCTTTTCCCCACATACAAAGATATGCAAATGGCTGTTGCATAAATGCAGCTATACAACCAGGCTAATACACTGACATTCAGCAGTTCTCCTTCTCTCTCCCTCTCAGACTCACAGAGACACACTCACACACACACATGCACACAACTCAAACACCCAAACCAATACTCAACTATTGATCAATAAGCTCTTGGTTAAATTGTGGAGCTCCAAAGAGGTTAATTCTTTCTTTCTTTGCGTTTTTTTAAGAGATAGCGTGTATGCTTTTCACACCACCACCTCTACCATATGATCTTGAGAATGTTGCTAATCAGCTGGGGTTTTTTTTCGGTCCTACTTTGAGTTATGACCTTTTCAGGATCTCAGTCCACCTTCAAGCTACTCTTAAAAAAGCAACACATGCAGTTTACTTACTAAAATCCCCTAAAAATGTTTTGAAGATACAGAAAAACAGATTTGGACAAAGAGAGGATGTCAGAAGCCTCGGGTCAGGCAGTTGGACGAGCACATATTGGCAGCGATGTTGTTAAATCACTTTGCTCCTGCAGTTTGAAACTGCAGTGAGCAGAATGAAACCCTTAGAATAAAGATGTACATCCTGACATGACAGAATTCATCAAGACAGTTCTTGCTACAGACCTCCTCCTAATCCATCACCTTTCTAATTACAGAAGACATCCGTGAAAAGATGTAGAAAGGCAAGAGACTCGGATATGAAGTCCGAGGACCCTTGGGTTAGACAGTATCTGCTACACTACTGCTAATTATCACTTCCCATATTGATGTTACTGCCTTTGACTGTTACCTTGGCAGTGTTGAGCAAACAGTGGAAAATCTTACCTGAAAACAAGAATCAGAACCTAATTCACATTTGATGGTAACTTTTAAAGACAGATTGTGCTTCTGGCATCAGAGTGTTTTCAGCGGACAGCCAGACTCTATTTAGATTCTGGCCAATTTAATGTCAATAAAGGCTTTCTGAGAAAAGATTCTGGTTAGGGATGACACAGTTCAGTACCACACTGCGTCTTTCAACAACTACTTCACAAAAGGCAGTTTTGTATAAAGTGAAGCAAACGTCTAGTGTCTAAATCCAGGACGTGTATCAGGTTTGCTGAGAACTCACCAGCAAAGAAAATGGCTAGTGGAAGTGTGTCTTTGGCACTCCAGACAGGCTCCGACACAGGTGAACAACAGTGTTCATAATTATCATTTAAAAAAAAAAAAATAAATAACATGGCAATGATCTGCACATTGTGGAAAGACTCTTGCTTTCTCTTAAAAGTTTGATATTTTAGTTTTTTTTTTAATTCTCATAAAAGTATATGAGCATTATATATATGTGTGTGTTTTGTCTGTATACATTTACTGTTTTATACATAAGAAATAAATATGTCTATTGTAATAATTATACTCTTTTTGTCTTAGAGGCTTCTTCTTTGAGCTTAAACACATGCTAGGAATGTTTCTGAGGTCATGCAACACTAGGAGAGTAGCGTAAACCCAGATACAAGGCAGTTTGGGGGAAGCATTTTTCTATACACTAGTCCTTAAAAGTTAGTATTTTGATCGTGAGGACGTGATCATGTGACAAATCTGTGAGAAAAAACACCACTGCAAGTCTATCACATCTGCAATTGCGATAAATGTCCAAAACTAGGGTGTGAGTTAACGCTCAAAATCACAGCTCGTAGCTCAGTTTACAGCGACCTGGCAAAAGTTAATTGGTAATGACTTCTACGTGGAATGTTAATATTGACAAGGATACCATCTCCTGTTACATGTAGGATTTGGCTTTATGATTATTTCTTAAGAAATCCTCTGACATAGAGTTTTAGGTTCTTGTAACAGCTACCTGCAGGCATCCTTTTAAAAGTGTGGATTTGTACAGAAGGCAGTGTGCAAACAAATATACAGTGGTGTGATGAAGCAAGTGGCAGTCGAGAAACAAGTGGAAATTTCTCAGTCAGATAAAAATGTCATGCAATTATCTACTGACTACGTTTACTAATAACAGCACCTACCTACTGGCTATCAGATAAGTCACAGTTAGTCTACCTATCTATATATGAATAAGTACTTTATGTGTGAAACTGTGGAAAACAAACAAAACAAGAAGAAACATTCAAGTTGTCCTCAAAGCTCTGCAATAAGACCAGTTTGGGTGAATGGAGGGAGAAAGCTTGCATTGCAATACGTACAGTACATGTAAGACCAAAGCAGTGAAAATTCAAGGCCATTCTCAGTCATTCATCAGATACTGATGTCTACTGGGAACAAAGGTGTCAAACCATGAGCTTAGTGCTGATGGCCGTCATTCATCCTTGAAATTATGTGGTGTACTTAACCACCAACCTCGTCACAAGTCACCCACAGGCCGTGCCAGCGCTGGACTGGGCTTGCTTTATGCTCGCACGTCCTTTTTATCTCTAAATAGTGTAGCATAGGACAGTTTTATTTCACTGGCTCCAGGAAGCAGCATATGTAGCGCACAAGTAGGGCTCTTCAGAAGCGCATGGCAGAGCAGTGTGCCTTGGGAAATGAGGGATCAAGGGACAGGGGACTTAAGCGGGACTTGTGTGACTTTTTTTTTTTTTTTCATTTTGAAAGCGATTCTTTTCTCACTGTGTTTTCTACACTTTCTTTTTGTGCACTACTACTGTGAGCAGGAAATTTGTAGGTCTTATCATTTACTTTTCAAAACAGTCACACAGAAAAAAGCCAACTCCATGCAGAAATGCTAAATTTTCAATTTCCACTCATTAATGAGGAGTTTTAAGGACAAGCTGTGACGAGTGAAGACAGGATGGGCGTAGAAGAAGTGAATGGTATTTGCAATATTTTTCAGTCAATCATCAACAGCATGAATTCTATTGCCTTGATATTTTCAGCACACATAAGATGGGAGGATGTATGCCTGTCCCACCCAGATGCTCAGCTCCACATTTCCCACTGTGACAGGGAGGAAAATATAAGATGACTACACATCTGTAAGCATTTTGGTGATGTTTACATAGTTTGTGTTGGCCAGCGTGCAGTTGGCTGTCTTTAGGTTCTCCTCCTGAAAGTCCTCGTTGCTGTTGTTCACAGCCTCCTGGATCTCCATGTAGTCCGATTTACTGATGGTGGAGCCACTCCGACTCTTTTTCAGCTCCTCCGCTGAATCAGCTTTGGTCACGTTGACCTGCAGATACTGCGCCTGTTCTTCACCTTCAGTCTCACGGTGATAGAAGTAGTTAAAATTTGACACAATGACAGGCACGGGCAAGGCAATGGTCAGCACACCTGCAATGGCACAGAGGGAGCCCACAATCTTGCCACCAATCGTGGTTGGGACCATATCACCGTAGCCGACTGTTGTCATTGAGACCACAGCCCACCAAAACGCATCTGGGATGCTTTCAAACTGTGACTCTGGCTCATCTGCTTCAGCAAAGTAGACAGCGCTTGAGAATAGGATGACTCCTATGAAGAGGAAAAAAATGAGGAGGCCAAGCTCTCTCATGCTGGCTTTCAGGGTCTGACCCAAAATCTGAAGCCCCTTAGAGTGACGAGAGAGCTTAAATATTCTGAAGACTCGCACCAAGCGGATGACCCTGAGAATGGCTAAAGACATGGCTTGCTGACCTGCTTGACCATCCTCTGGTCTGTCTGCTAGCTCTGTGCCAAGAGTGATGAAGTAAGGGATGATGGCAACAATATCAATAATGTTCATTATATTACCAAAAAATCCTGCTTTGCTGGGGCAGGCAAAGAAGCGCACTAGAAACTCAAAGGAGAACCATATAATGCAAAGAGTCTCTAGGATAAAGAAGGGGTCAGTGAAATATGTGGCTGTGTAGCTGATGATTGTGGTGTTGGTCTCAGGCGAAAAGACTTCTGCTTGAGACTTATGCATTTCCTCTTCATCATTACGGAAAATGGGCAGTGTCTCCAAGCAGAAGCTGACTATAGATATGAGGATGACCATGACAGAGATTATGGCAATAATCCTTGCAGGACCTGAGCTCTCTGGGTACTCAAACAGTAGCCATACTTGTCTCTGAAACTCGTTGTCAGGAAGAGGCCGCTCCTCCTCCTTGATAAAACCCTCGTCTTCTCTGAACATCTCAATTGCCTCCTCACCCAGCTCATAAAAGCGAATCTCCTCTGAGAAAATATCTACGGTGACATTGACTGGCCTTCTTAGTCGGCCTCCTGATTGGTAATAATACAATATGGCATCAAAGCTGGGTCGATTTCTGTCGAAAAAGTATTCGTTCCTTAGTGGGTCAAAGTACCGCATCCTTTTTTTGGGGTCCCCCAGCAGAGTCTCTGGAAATTGGGAGAGCGTTTTAAGTTGTGTCTCAAAGCGCAGCCCTGAGATGTTGATGACCACCCTCTCACAACACTCATGGTCAGCCTCTGGGTCGTAGTCCTGCGGGTGACCCGGGTGCGCCGCCGCCTCGTCAGAGGGGTCGGCTGTGGCAACAGTCATTCTGCGGGGGGAGGAGGCCTGCACTTTTCAGTGAGTCTGGGTCCTGCAGCCTGAAGAACTGCAGGCGGAGGCCAGGAGAGGGAGGGGGCTCAACACTGTAAAGACCTGACGGCCACAGGATGTCACCTAGGATCTGACTGCATATAGAACAGAGAAAGCAAACACAGACAGCAAGGTCAGGTAAACCTGAGACATGATTCAGCACTCAATACTTCTTACGTTTCGTGCAGAGATGTAAGGAGTTTGCATAAGCCTGAAGATCAAACAACTCAAAATAGAAGAAAATGAAGACACCCTCTAAAAACTGTCATAAGATCCGATATGAAATTAGACTGTCATCAGAAAACTGTCAGAGCTAAAATGAACAAGTGGAAACTTGAGGATGTCACTCCTGCTCTTGACTTTGGAAAATTAATATGTAAATAAGCAACCCGCCTTGCATATAAATTACTTCAATGCAGGTAAATGCAGGGGCTAAGGGGCAAATAACACTTACAGGAGCTCATAAATTAGGACACTGATCTGCTGCAATGAACAATATGTGTTGAAATGAATGGGAATACCTTTTCTAGTGAAGCCAAGCATGAATATGGCAATGCAGCAGACACCAAATTCATACAGACAGCTTCCTGTCTAGAATATCATCGAAAACCACTGCAGTCTAAACACCAATGTATGTGACATGCTTAAGATTCACTGTTGTGCCAAACAAATGCAATACACAGCTGCAACATAGACATGACTTCAGTCTAGTTTTGATGGAGCATTTTAGTCTTGAAATGGTGCCTGTTACTGAAATATTCAAAAACATCTATAAATAATTTATCCATAGAAGGAAAAAGGTTCCAAGAGAAAAACTGTATCTCTCCTCTGCATCATCTCCACTCACAAAGTAGGAGCACAGTTTTATAAAATAAAATAATAACGCTTATGACACACACAGCAAATACATAACTACAGGTTTACTGGTCACTATACATTCTTCTGCTGCAGCGCAAATCATTCCGCCAACTACAAAATGCTACGACTCGTGTTCACATTTAATGGAAATGGAAATGATAGGTAAAGCTGCTTTAATTTCATACATACGTGCAGACATCTTTTTTCCCATCTGGATGTGATTTGATGCTCCTGCTGGACGCTGGTATTAGGGAAGTGAATAACCAGCTGCGCTCACCGGGCGATCTGATTCCAGTGCAGGTATAAAATGAATTTCCAATTTGGGACAGTCGATGATATTCACCTCATGTTGTCTGCGGCATCCTTGCCGTGTACACCGGGTACAGTATGTGCGGGTGTGTCCTCGCTTTCCCCTCCCCGACTCCTTTCCTCCGGGTACGCTGTCGTGGGATGGCGATTGGCAAAAAAAAAAAGAAAAAGAAAAAAGAAAGGAAGAAAAAAAAGGGAGGAGGGAACCGATCAAGGAGGTGCTGGTGCTTCCCTTAATAACCAAAGGTGCTGGGATCAGCAGAAAAAATCTTCCACCACTGTTCTCCTCCACGCATGTATGACTGTGTGACGAGCTGATGGCTGCAGACAGCCTCAAAGGTAAATAGTCCCCATAAGGTGCTCAGAAAGGCAACATCTGCAAAGGGGGGGGGGGGGACAAGGCGAGGCGCGGGGGAGGAAGGGAGCTTAAAAATATAATCTTATTACCACGATTTAATAATTTGAAGGCGTGTGAAAATAATTCGGTTGCTCAGAAGAGTTAATCTATGCATGCGTCAGACAGTCAATTTACATTTTTATTTATAATTTAGGCATAAATTAGCATCTCCACCAGATTCCAGACTGAGATGCAGACATGCTCAGGCAGTGCATCCCAGTATCTAATGCAGAGACAGTTCTGAGAATCTCCTAATAGCCTACATGGTGAGCAGAGCAGCCTCCTCAGACACTGACTTGAAACGACATGCGTGAAAGAACCGCCCTACGTAGTGGGCTAGAAGATTATGCAATTTCACTGAGCAGGAGACCCACGCACACACGTGAACACACATGTAAAGTGGCCTTTATGGCCCCTGCATGGTGTCAGCACGGTGGGAGGCGAGAGATTTTTACATGAAGAAAAAAAAAACTTTCTGGGCAAAATATCTCTGTTGTCAGCTTCGGCCGCAGGACTGGTATATAAAGCTTAGTCAAACCTGCAGTCAGGCATTGCTATGCATACCAAGAGACGGGCTGGTGATGGAGAAAGGCAAGGGCGGAAAAACGCGCTCCCCATCTGCACTATAGCTTAGCGCTCACCTTATCTGCAGTATGGGCAATTTAAAGGGGTACGCAGCTCCACCACTATTCAGCTGATGGTTAAAAGATGCGATCTTCTCAAATTGCAATGCCAAAATTAAGAGTAAAAAAAAAAAAATTCATTTCTGCATATTTAGTTTATCTTCGAGAAGTTTTCAGGCATTTGATAAAAAGCTGATATATCAACCTGTGGCTACTGTTTTAGGAAATATGTGAGCATGTTCATGTATGACTGTTATTGCAGAAACAACATAAATGCTTGTGGGAGGAGCTTTTTTGATAATCTTTGTTCTCTTGTGCGTTATTAGTATAGTGGAAGTAATAACAGCTTTACTTCTTTTTTAATGCCTGTTCATGGCAGTTACACTCGCAGTCTTTCCTGGCAACACAATTCATGAATAATAGATAGAACAGAGGGACTAAAATAGAGCAAATCCTCCATCATTGCCCCTTGCTATATTCAGAATAAAGAACAAACTCTGTCCTTTCATCACTATTGATACCTGAGCTGGGAATCAATACTGGAGCTGGGAATGAAAGCGCCGTGGCCAGAAGTGACCTCCTCAGAAGCCAAAGGTCAGTGGGATTCCCTTGGATGAGCAAGGGAGGGAGGTGATTCAGGAGAAACAGGCAGTGGGGCAGACAGCAGGATGATTTGTGTGAGACCTGACTCTGCCAAGGCTTGTCCTGCCAGACCCCGAGACCATCATGGCTCCCAACCTCTTCCCTGCTGTCTGTCTGCATGCCTTCCTGCTGCCACACAAGCTGATACCTCTCTGTATCTCATAATGGCTTTCCCAGGTTAGTTATGACAGCATGGTCATTATTTATGAGCTGGGGGCCTGTTAGAAAGACTGCAAATGCTGTCTTTGAAACTCATTTTCTTACTATTAGGTGTTTTTCTTAAATTAAAATGTGAAGGTTGTCTACACTCTAAATGCTCTGTGTGCCTTAATCATATGGGGATGTTCAAATGGCTGGCTGGTTGTATAAGTTGGCAGGCGAGGGTGTCAAGAATGAATTTGTTACCAAGAGGTATTGATTTCAGCATCTCCATCAGATGTTTTTTTTGGCTCACTGACATGCAGAAGAGAAAATAAACCTGAGAACTGAGAGACTGAAGGGTCATTCTCACTGATGGATTAGAGGACCAATATGTATATATACATTTGTATATATATATATATATATATCAACAAAAAATATATACCTACAAAAAATGTTTTTTAATGTTTGTAATGTTTTTTTAAGAAAGGTAGGTAGCTTCAGAAATACTGGAAAATCACTGGAGGATTAGCTGTATTTAGTGTTTCCAGGTGACACAAAAGTGAGCTTACAGTGTAGCAATTGGTACTGCCATTTAGCCGGTACAGTCCCTGGAGTGCAGTGGTCTTTTTATTGATGCTGGAGGTCTGTGATGCCGCCTTACTCCTTCATACTGCATTGCAGCAGCCACAGGTTTCCAGCACACACACAGACACACACAGGAACAAGGTTTTAAACATAGGGTCCACCATGGATCTCTTCAAAACCCTGGCCTGCCTATTACAAGCTCCATAATAACCAACATAATGTGATAAGATAGAAAACAAGAGAACAGACGAGATCGGGCGTGTTCAGGGTTGTATGGCCGTAAGCCGTAAAAAAAAAAAAGATAGAAAACAGGAGGCTGCATATCGCATTCATGTTTGGATTTTCTGCTGCATTAATACGGATTTTCTGCTTCCAGATATGATGATGCAACACTCTCCTGTGTAATTCCTCATTAACAAATTCTGTCATGCAAAATCATCAACAAGACTCCTAGAACAAGAACCTTGCACTAAATCTTATCCTATATATTTTGTGAATTTTCTCCTGATTCTTTTCACTCCTTGGGCTATAGAGCAGTCCAACAATTTTGCTGCTAAAGACATTTTTCCAGTGCATCTTCAGTGAGACTCAATTTATTTGACCCTCTGGGAGATGAGTCATTTCAGCATTGCTGCTCAGGAACTGAGTTGCCCTGCAAAAGAGGCAGGTTACACATACAAATATGGGACCAGGAATGTGGACACAATAAATAAGTGGCTATGGTACATGGCTATAAAGCAATATAGCCCCTTTTGTCCTTAGTGTCCCCTGGAGCTAACAGTACATCTGAGGTAGAAATGGAGAAAGGGAGGATAGGGAGGACGGAGGACTCTGTAAAGAGAGGGAGGAGAAGAAAAAGGGAGGGAAGGAGAGAGTCATGCTCGTCAGATTGAGGCCCAGCAGGAAGAGGGCAGATGCTGGAAAAGAGCCAGACAACAGGAGAGAGACAAGGACACTGGCCCACTGCGGTATACTGCCAAGCTCCAGCACTCTTAGCCAGATCTCAGAAATATGCACATATGGCCACTACACAAGTTAATTTCTCAAAACTTACAGGCTTGTAGATTACCTGTAGAAGTTTGTAACGTAACAAAGCATGTATACTGCATGAGTTATGTTTCTGTCATGCAAGACAAAAGTTAGTACATGCATCATTTTGCATACACAAGAACACCTGCAGAAATGACAGCAGTACGGTCCTGATGCCGTAGGCCCCGGTCTGTATGGGCCTGGGCTCCCTTGCCTTGGTGGGTGCCAAAGGACAGGCGTGCCTACTGGGGTCAGCGGGGGAGTTGGCCCCAGGGAGGGGCATCTTGCTCCTCCCTTCTTTTCCTCCCCATCCCCGGCTGCCTCCCTCTTCCCGCTCCAACACACCCACCCACACAAGTAGGGCCTTGGGGTGCGGGTGTGTCACCAGGGTGCAGGGGAGGCATCCCCCCCCCTCTGGCCCCTTCTGGCCACCTGTGCCTCAATTTTATTCCACAACTTAGACATCCACATTACTCACACTCTCATAACACATACATATAGGGCCTTGAGGGTGGGCACGCTAACGGCGTCCAGTGGACGGTCTGTGTATTTAACCCCATCTCTGGCACCAGTGCCCACCTCTCAATTTTAAATCCATGTAGACATTGAGGATTCTCGGGAGAGGCCGTGCTAACACCTTCTGCTCTCTGGCAGCAGCACCATGCTCTCCCGTGTTTTAAATGCACCTTAGAACAACACGACGCAACACTACACATGAGCGAGAGGAGGGAGGTTTGGGGTCTTCACACACCCCTGTTCTCTGCTGGCCATTGGGGCGGGGGGGCTGGGAGGAGGTGTTGGCCGTCCGATTGGGATCTGGGATTCGGGGCCTCCCTGCTGCTGCGGAGCCTGGGGTGGTCTGCTTGCCTCCACCCCGGGGGAAAGGGTAACATCTCCTGGGTCTAGGTGCCGTTTCCCCCTCCAGCGGCAAGGGTACCTGGACCCGGGGTATAGAGTTTGTTTGGGGAGTGTGATTGTGTGTAGAGTGTCCATGTATGTCTATCCCTACATTGGGTGAGTGCTGAGTATTTGTATATGTGTGCATGAGGGTGGGAATGCATGATTGTGTCTGTGTGTGTTTTTCTCTTCTTTCTCTTTTTAAGTGCCCTTTCTCACTGTCCCTCTTCCCTTCTGTTTTTCTTTTCCTTCATCTTTCTTTCTCCCCTTCCTATCCCTCAGTCATGTCTGTCCCGTCTGTAAAAACTGAAAATAAAATAAAATAAATAATAACAACAATGCCGTGATGATCCATTTGGCAAAGTAAATCCACTGGGTATCCTTGTTGGTCTCCAGACAACAATTCTGACGGCTAAAGAACCAAATGGGACAGGCAAAAAAAAAAAGAAAGAAAAAAAAAAGAAATGACAGCAGTAAACTGCCCAAAACATTTTGACTCCATTCAGTTCTGTAAGCCACCCTGCTGCTGAAAGGAAGGTCTATGAGTCAGTAAATGAGTGAGTCAGTGTCACTGTTGCAGGATACTCTGATGTTGCATTATACAATGCTTCTGTATGACAAAGTGAAATTTAAGTCAAGGTAAGAGCTTGCAGGAGCACTAGGTTATATTACACCAAGGTCAGAGAAGAAATAAGATACTCTGTGTATCGGGGTAAGAGGGTAAAAATAAAACTTTATGTCAGTAAATGTAAGCTTTCTTTTACATGCACAGGAAGGCTCTGTAAATCAAAGTCATTACTTTGTTATCCACCCTTGAATATTTTGCTAAAGTGAGGTTTTGCATCCTTTTTGTAAAAGTTGAAACGGTGCATGAAAGAATTTGCTTTTTAAAAAACATGTGTATTAATGTCTGACTTCCAGTGCTTGACAAAAAGTGCAGCACAGGTGACCATTATCAGATGTGTGGGATTTACAGTGACAGCTACTATGTCACTGATGATGCAATGCCCTGGTTTTTGTTTGCAAGTGAACCAAAACATGTGCCCCTGCCTTAAGCAGGAGTCTGGTCTGCAGTCGACAATGCTGCTGAGGGATGCAGCAGCCACTCTGAGTCACAGGACACCTGAGCGGTGAGTCAGGGCTGCACAGTTTCCAGGGTCACAGTGCTTCAAACTTCGAACCTCACTCAGACGTGACTATTCTTTGTTGATCTAATTCATCATAGATATGTTGAGATAAGGACAATCCTAGAAATAGTATCAATACCAGAAGAAATTGTCCCAAGTCAGCATTGTCGCTGTAGCTGGGTGAATCGTTTGCACAGCCTCCTACGGTTGCTACAGAAACCATTTCTAGGGGCAGCAGAGGGAGGATTTGGACTGTGACATCACTACAGCATTTTTGGTGCCAACAAGATATTTCAGGTAAAGTTACAGCATGATGACAAAGCACATTTTATCCACTTGCAGTCAGGTGGATTAGTTAAATATAAATGTGTTTAGGAAAAGTGTGAAGTCTGTATTTTCCACCTTTCCTGTTTCACACTTTCACATCTGGTGCATGTTTTACAGCATATGGTGCAGTACCCTACATTACACTACAGTACTTTGACTCCTAGCTTTCTGTGTGGCCTGTGGGGGGATGGATATACGTATGCTTTCTCTAATATGCTTTCTGGGCTTTTCCTTGTCTCACTGAAAGCTCTGAACACTGAGTCTTGATGCAGAAGAGTGAACTTTATGAATAGCCCCCAGAGTGCCATTATGTGTTCTCAAAAGAGCAGATGGATGAATGGCACCGAGAGAAACAATGGCAATATGTCTCATAGTTTCTATTTTTGGCAACACTGAGTTACAGTTTTAGGGCAAATACCGTACTATAAAAAACATATCATCAGCGCAGGAAGGAAAATGTCCAGTGCTGTGAGTAATTGTAACGGACACCGCCATTTCTCATCTGGGTGCTTCTGTAAAGTTCAAGGATGACATGAGGCAGCTCTCCTGGCAGACACTCCCCATGTTGGCATGCTGGGTATCATCAGAGGTAGCACGCTGCTGTGAGGCATGACTCCTCTCATGTGGAGAATGTTGGCATGATGAGGGCAGCAAAGAGATGAGAGAAAAGGGAAGCTCCAAACAGGTCTCCTCCAAACCCCCCACCCAGAACTGAACACAATCCTGGATTTGCATCTTTGAATCCACCTGCAGCAGCAGAGTCGGAGAGAACCAGCTGTGGAGCTGTCTGCGATTTTCTGTCTGTGTGTGTTTGTGTACTATGCATGTAAGCTCAAGTGTATGCACCTTCCCCTCCCCAGTGCTTTCTTTTTTTCTAATGACCAAGATCCCACTACTGAGTGCACTGAGGTATACCAGCTCTCACTATGTTACAGCTGTGGAGTACTCCAGCATGCTCATTCCAACCACATGGGCATCCACAGAGGAGAAGTGACACAACTTGGCACATATATCAAAGCCATAAGTGTACATTAAGGATGAGTAATTATTTGGATTTTAATTCTTACATTTACATTTCATTTAAGTAAAAAGTACAAAAGTACGACATGTATTGAAAAAGGTCCTGAATTGTAAATAAATAGGTTGACATGTTAATCTTTATGTATTTGTTGTCATGTTGCTATATTCTTAGCTCTAAATGCAGAAATGAACAATCCAGTGTTTTATCAATTTAGAGCATAACAACACCAATCTCCTAATAAGATAATCTCTAATGTCGTTCTTACCTTTCACAAAACCAAAACATTAATAGAAGATATGTTGTACTGGAGATGTATCTTGCAAGCACAGCTGTCGAGCTTTGTAGATGATTAATGGTAGTGGGTAAATCACAAGCATCGTTTCATTTTCTCCTGGTTAAAAATACATTAAAGAAGGGGGAAAGAGAAGGTACAAAACCACTCAGCAGTTCTGAGGCAATGCACCTGGAGCTGCAGGACACATGGTGTCTTGTCTGCAGAACTGAGAAAACAGAAAACTCAGCAAAGAAGTGTCTAATGGTTAAACCAAGCCACCTTACTTTAAAGTATGTTTAAGGTGACTTTAAGTCATCTGTAGGTTTCTGTACCTTTTCAGATGTTAGGTTCACGTTTGTTACACATTTGTACTTGTGTTTCTGTGAAATCTCTAACAACGGCTTTGAAGAGAAATTAACTTGTTAACATGGATCAAATTTTATGATACCCAGGCGGTTTCAGTCAATTCTGTGATAACACCATTACAAAGAAATACTTTTGTAGATCCCTTTAGAAAACATTACAAGCAGGAATATATCAATTTCATGATATAATCATAGCAACCTTTCTGAAAGGCATTTCACAAGGCTATTGTTACATCCCTTTGCTTTTTCTTGGTTAATGTTTCATCATTTTGTTTATTTGTTTCAATGCTGCACTGGGAACACAAGATATGGCTTTAAAAGCAACAGTCCGGAAACAGGATAGGATACTGCAAAGTCAATTTCAAGTAACCTTGGTGTCCTTTTTAGTGCTTGTGCAAAGTTTTTTTTTCCTTTTTTCCCCTAGCTCTAGCTTGCAAACTGTAATTCTCTTTGTCTCATGGGAAACATGAGAATTATGGGTCACACTAGACGCCTCTGGATTTTAAAGTAGTTTCCTGACCTGCACGACAAATCCCAGATGGTCACATTTGCTGGTTCTAGGACAAGACACTGTATCTTCCTCAGCGGTGCACGTGTAACAATAGTAAAAATAACAATAATCATTACTAGATTCACAATTTTGTCTTCAGCAAAAATAATATTTTTATCTTCCACAGATTGAATATAATCCATAGATGCACATACAAAGTACTTGTAAGTGATTCTTCCTCACTTTGCCACAAAAAGAGTTTGCAGATAACATGAAGGCAATAAATTTCTTCAATGACAATAAATTATTGTTCTTACCATAAAGTCTAATTTTATAAGGCCTATCATTTTCAATGTCTGTTGACAAGATGATGTGAATATAGCCTTGAGGTCTTAGTGTTGACTTTATACAAAAGATGATTAAACCTTTAAATTTATTATGTTATGCTAGTGTATGGAAAAATGGAAATAACACCCCTGTAATCAGTCATAAATATATATAACTGAATATTAATGTTTCTAAAAATGTTAGCAAAAACATTTAATCTTCTTAAAATAGTGGCTCTGCATTTAAATTCCAGATACGTGCTGTCAGCCACCTAATAAAGTGATTTTTTACTGCTTCTTATTTCATTCACAGAGAAAAAGGCACCATAAATTTAAACCTTTAATGAAGTTACTTCTTTTTTGGGATCGGTTCTTCATCTGATAGATCAAAGTCTCTTATGACAAACTTCCATAAATCTCCAGTAAACATAAACATAAATAGACTTGTTTAAGATTTTGTAAGGGTACTGGGGCTTAAAACCCATAATCAAAACCAGTCACAGATACAAAACGTTCAAAAGGTTTTTTTGATTTTTTTTAAAATTGTTAAAAATGCTGTGAGAGGACAATATTACATACAAGCTGGTCAAAAGAACACACTGACTATTTGACAAATCTTTAAATGTGTATAAAGGCACCATATACCACATATTCACCCCTCAAGACTCTATCTTCCAAGTTCAATGTTTAAGCCCTGCCTGAAAGCAACAATTGTACTGAGCCACTAGAGGGCAGTACTGAGCTATTTACAGGTCTATTTCGTCTATCAAGGTTCCACACCACGCATCAATTTTGAAATCAAGCAAAATTGACTCCACAGACTGTTCAGAGGCCTTACAAACAAGTGAAGTACTTAATGATACATGACGCACTTGATGAAAATGGTGACTTTTAGTGTGATGTCCCAGTACATATTAAAGATGCCAATTACATGATACTGAGAGAGCTCCAGATCCTCCAAATAAAAATAATTAGATGTTAAATTTTTATGAGAAGATTGTTTAGCCAATGTATATATTTTTCATACCTTTGCTAAAAAAAATCGGCCTTTAAATGTTAAGGTGTCACATTTTAGTTATGCTATTCTAAAGATTAAATCATTAATCATTTAATATAGAAAATGATCAACAAGTGAATCTATATGAAAAGAACTACAACTCAGCTCTAAAATTAACAGAAGCAAAGTCAACTTTTGTAACTGAACTTTTGTAAACTTCTCATTTATGATGCAAACACTCATGTATTATTAGAGAAAATGCTAATCTGTAACGAATTGTTGGACTGACTGGAGTTTTGCTTTCTGTTTAGCTACACTGTACCAAAAAGCTCACGTGCACAGTTCTGCAGGTGGGAGATGAAAGGCAGCTGACATCCGTTGGTGTGCCAGCTCACATAATGGCGCTTTTACATCTGAAAAAGAGAGCAGCATTCAGTAATACAGTGAGACTGTAGCCTTTCATTGTGTTCATGTAATCTGAAGCTGTGGGCTTCATTTTCCCTAAATAGTTACAGTAATACTGCTGCTTGGTTGATTCTGCCTCAACCATCTTTAAGGGAAGCGATGAATCGCCAAACCCAACCCAAAATAATATGCACCATTTTCCCCTCCAAGGACAAGAAAGCAAAACAACAGTTTGTGAAGATGCAACACAATGCCACGGAAGCATGAGAGGGGGTTACCCAGGAAACCACCGTAGCCATGGAGACTGCATCACAAGGCGGTTCAACAAGCGGAAGGCGGCGATGCGCCGCGCGTTCTACCTCCCTTTATCCATTCTGTCATCACTGCGCACATGACCTCAATCACACAATTATTCACAGTTTTCTTGTTTTCATGCTCCTCCTGCTCGCTTTGGACAAAGTTTGCTAAGATGCAGCACATTTATTCTAAAGAATATACGAGTGACAGGTGGGACCTGAGTCAGTTCATTTGAGTTTTATTCAATATAGGCTATATAGGCAGTTCTGAATTAAAATACACTGTACGAAAAGCTCAACTCATATTTTATGATAAGCGTTTCCATTAACAGCACTCTGCGTTTTTATTACCTGAATAATAATCCGAACAACATGTGGACAGGTTATGATATTAAATATAACCGAAACAGGCATTGGGCTATATAAATTACCATAGTCTATTGATTTCCACGAAGCACAAGACGTCGTTTTTGGACTGGTGGGTAGATTCAGTAGAAGACTATATGCTACACGTCTATCCCAGTCATGAACACCAACAACGGTCGCATTATAACATCAAGATATGTAGGCATCGTGTGGCTTTATACGCTGAAAAATGTCTGTTTTAACAAGCTTTTTTTTATTGTTATTATTTCCTCTGATTTGAAGCAAACACTTTTTCTGTGCGTGATTTTTTTTCTTTTTTTTGCTCAGGTTAATACTTGTTGATCACGGAGAAACACTGAAAACAGAAAAATCTTCACTGAAGTATTTTTGTATCGTTTCCATTTGCTTTGGTGCAAATAAAATAAAGATTAATACCTTGTTAAAACAGAAGTTTACAGCTTTCATCCACAGATATGGACTGACACGTTACGAGTGGCTATATAAAAATATTATAGGTACTGTCTCATCATGCTTCATAAATGATCCATGGCGGGGTTCATTTACACGTCCGTGAAGATCTTTTTGATGTTCACGCAGTTCTGGTTGTTTTCGGTGGTGAAGTTGGGTTGTTTGAACGCACTGTTGATGCCCTCCTCTATCACCATGTACTCTGACTTGCTGAGAGATGAGGAGCTGCACGACCTCCTCAGCTCCTCTGAGGGGAGGTGCTCACAGCTACCTGTAGTGTGATACTGTGGGTACTCCTCTCCATCAGTCTCTCTGTGGTAAAAGTAGTTGAAGTTGGACACAATCACTGGCACGGGTAAGGCAATGGTCAGCACGCCTGCTATTGCGCACAGAGAGCCCACTATTTTACCACCAATAGTGACCGGATGCATGTCCCCATAACCAACTGTGGTCATGGTGACAACTGCCCACCAAAACGCATCTGGTATGCTGGAGAAACTTGAAGTGGGGTCGTCTGCTTCTGCAAAGTAAACTGCACTGGAGAAGAGAATAACTCCGATAAAAAGAAAAAATATGAGCAAGCCAAGCTCCCTCATGCTGGCCTTGAGGGTCTGTCCCAAAATCTGAAGTCCTTTTGAGTGTCGGGAGAGCTTAAAAATACGAAAGACCCTCACCAATCTTATCACCCTCAGGATGGCGAGCGACATCGCCTGCTGACCGCCGTTGGTTTGCCTCTCGGCCAGCTCTGTCCCCAGAGTGATAAAGTAGGGGATTATGGCGACGATATCAATGATATTCATTATGTTTTTGGAAAAGGTCGTTTTGCTGGGACAGGCAAAAAACCTGACCAGCAACTCGAAAGAAAACCATATAATGCACAACGTTTCGATGACAAAGAAAGGGTCTGTGAATGGACTTGACGTGAAGGGAGCAGTGCCATTAACTGCGGGTGCCACTGTGGCTTGGTCTCTGTCATCCCGGAATTCCGGCAGAGTCTCCATACAGAAAATAACAATTGAAATTAAAATAACAAGCACTGAAACGATGGCTATCCCTCTTGCTGGCCCAGAGCTTTCAGGGTACTCAAACAAAAGCCAAACCTGCTTCTGGAAATCATTTTTGGGGAGGATGCGCTCCTCTTCTTTTATAAACCCTTCATCCTCGCGGAATTTCTCCATGGCCTCCTCACCGAGTTGGTAAAACCTGATTTCCTCTGAGAAAATATCAATGGGAACGTTAACAGGTCTCCGTATGCGCCCTCCTGACTGGTAGTAGTAGAGGATGGCATCAAAGCTTGGTCTGTTCCTGTCGAAAAAGTACTCGTTTCTCAGTGGGTCAAAGTAGCGCATCCTTTTCCTCGGGTCCCCCAATAGCGTGTCTGGGAACTGGCTGAAAGTTTTCAGTTGCGTCTCGAAACGTAAACCAGAAATGTTGATGACCACCCTCTCGCAGCATCCCTGGCGACTGCGCTCATATCTGTCCACCGACAGGTGAGGCGCTGAGAGCACGGCGGACTCCTCCAGCATGTTTTCCACCGTCATGACGCCCTTCTCCTCGGCATAACCCCGGTTGTCAGACTCGTTGCGTCCCCTGTGTCCCGCTGACGCGTGCGGAAGGATCACGCTGGAGGTCTGGTCATCCATACAGGTGGTTTTCAGTCTGGAGGAGCAGGGTGCGCCACGCCACTCCCAGCCAAAGCTTACAGCTTTGGAGAGTTGAGGCCGACGCCAGTTACAGCTCCTCCAACCATCACCTATCTCTGCCTATCCACACGCTGAAGCGCTGCACTCCCCTCTGGCTTTTTTTCCCAAACACGCCGACACCCACCCACAGCGCGCATATGTCTGACATACGTCCACCACCCGCCCAATCGGAAATTAACTTGACACTTAATGTCGAGCACCCACCCTTGTGTGGCGAGCCGAAAACACTTGATGAAATCAGATCCACACCTGTTAGATCCAAGTTTTATTCTTACGCTGTGAGCTCGTGCGAACCCGTTATTATCTTTATCACGTGGGAATGACAACAAATCAGCACGCCTGCCAGTTCCCTTTTAGCAAAAATAACATAAAGGGCACGAATCCAAAATGTATGCGATTCACCTTCAACACAAATGCAAAAAAAGAAAATCATAGAGGAAAGCAAAGTCCTCGTTCTAATCTTCAATTGAATCTTATTTTTCGTCTTTTCCAACAAAAACAAAACAAAACAAGTGTTGTTAGATACAGCTTCACTTTTCCAACAGAAATGACATCATAAGGATTTCGATAATCAACCGAAACAGAGGAATATACCGGGGCAACTAGATACGTGCCGTTTTCAAGCAGCGCAGAAAATGAAATTCTTGCATTTCTGCCATGTGTCTTCTTTCTTGTTGAGGAGGTGTTGCTCTCCATGGTGCTGAAAACAAGCGCGCCCCAGTTGGTAAATCTATGCGCGCGCTCTTTATCAGCAATCAGCTGAGTTTATTACGTGCTCAATTTGTGTGTATTCGTTTATAGATGCTCTCCTGGATATTGCCAACATAGCACATAAGCTCCAGGATCAGTCACCTCATTTCCACTCGAAACGAGTGCCCTCACACACACACACACACACACACACACACACACACACACACACACACACACACACACAGAGAGAGAGAGAGAGAGAGAGAGAGACTTGCCATGTGTGCCATGTGTTGATAGAATCGCCTCAAAGAAGAGTCTGAGTGTCAGTCTTTGTTACGGCTGCGATTAATGACGAAAATGCAAAATCAGTGTTGTTTCTAATTCATCCTGACAGGCTTCATCAAAGGAGTCTGTCACCGTCTGTGGTTTAGGATGACAAGCAGGGTTAATGAGGTCAAATGGGATTCAAGGCTAATGCACAATGCACCCTTTTGTTGTTTATATTCTGCCATTCTAGGTTTTCATTTCAACATGTGAACACCAAAGGAAAAGCTGAGCCTCGGCAACATCTAGTACTCTACTACGAACATACTTTAGAAAATCCTCTTAAAGCGGATGACACTGATCCAAAAAACCTACTGACCACCACTGCTTGGGAGGTGGGGGAGTGGGGGGACATCATAATATAAAAAAGACAAGTGGTATAGTTCTGTAGTAATGAATTTATCAAGTTTTAGAAAAAAAATCAGCTTATTTATCTTTTTAAGTAGATGTCTAAGAACAACAGTACCATTAATTCTCTTTTGTGAGGACCTGGAAGTAACACATTTCCCGAAGAAGGGCCTTTTCTTTTCTCCAAAGAAAATCTTGACTTGCCATGATAAAACTAAAAGTATTCATCTAACTGTTCAAATATCCATTGATAGATCTAACAGTGTCTGTTTTTTTTTTTCAAAGACCCACCTACCCCATAGATCAAGGCTTAATAAGATTTTTTTAAGAACCCAATTGGCACAACAGTCATGATACTTGTCTGTTTGTATTAATGGTAGTATGTATAAGCTAAGAAATAAATTACACCAAGGTGCAAAAATATTAATAACACAAAGGTATAACATTTTTGCCCCCAAAGTGTGGAAGCAAACAGAACAGCCTTAATGATGGTGCACATACACATTTTGTTCATTCTTAAAACACACACTGTCATGCCCAAAGTGATCAATAAAAAAGCAGAGTTACTTAACTTATTGACACTTGGCTGGTGTGTTTGTGACCATGTGATCATGCAGGTCACAAACAGCACCGCCATTTCTCCAAGTCAGTATCTCAGTTCTGGACACCCTCCTTTGTCCTTATGACTTTACATCATCCTCAGTCCAATATCAATCTTATCTCCTCTTCTTTGCAGGTCAGAATAAAATGACCCCCCTTTGACCCTTCTTGATCAAATATCTTGATCCAGCTTTGTACTACTTTCCACACTGACAGAAACCCTACTTCTTACTAATCTCTCATATTCTACAGCAACAGACTGCAACATCTGAAGAGCATTTCATTTTAAAAATCATAGTTCAATACAGCAATTATGCTGTAGAACAGCGGTCCCCAACCTTTTTTGCACCACAGACCGGTTTATGCCCGACAATATTTTCATGGACCGGCCTTTAAGGTGTCGGGGATAAATACAACAAAATAAAACTAGTACCGGTACCGAAAAAAAGAAAATTTATTCATAACACACGTGAAAAGACCCAGGAAAACCGAGTAAACGATAAAAACGATAACAAAATAATGCTGAAAACCGATAAAAACCCAGAAAACCATACATTTCACACCTGAGCCTCAACTCTCGTGGCCCGGTACCAAACGACTTATGGACCGGTACAGGTCTGAGGCCCGGGGGTTGGGGACCGCTGCTGTAGAACACACAGTTATACACAGTTATTTCATTTAAATAGCTTTAACGTTACTAACATTTATTGTGAAAATGAAATAATAAAGTGACTCACTTTACCATTTCATGCTGCTAGTTCTGATTGCAGACATTTAATAAATGTCAATACAAGTCAGCAAACACAGAGTCCTGATGTAGAATTTAGACAGTCAAAGATAACAACAAACAAACAAACAAACAAATAAAAAGAACAATAAAGCTTATAGCTGATTTTCCTTGGCCACTTTACATGGAGCCCAATATTGAACCATTGATTTAATTTAGAGTGAAAACAATGCGTGTATGTGGTTCCCATTACCTAGAAGAATTATCTGACAGGGCCTCAAATAAAAAATCTTTGATAGCATATGAAACATTTTGATATGTGAAAAAACAATGCATAACAGAGAAGATATCAGTCCAACCTGATGTCAATGTAATGACAGGACCCCTAACCTGATCCAGATTTCACATTAGCGCTGATTCCAGCTTCCCAAATCTGAGGATTTATAGCTTTTTATATCTATTTTATTGTCTTTGACTTTTAGACAGGTAGTTGGAGAAAGTCAGAAATCTGAAAACGCATACTTGGAGTGTGGGAAAAATTGACAGCCTAAAGAAAATGAAAGAAAAATAATTAATAAATGTATCAAGAAAGTGTTTAGTAAGTTGATAAGCAGTGGCTATAATCATCTACTTACAACAAAAATTATACTACGCTAATAAGAGGGAACATACTAAGAAGACTTTCCACATCCTGGTATACCACTACTATATATATACAGTGATGAGGATGATTATTGTGGGAATGCTCATCTAGGGCTTAAAGATAGAGTCATGAATAGACGTTGTTTCTCCATTTAATTTAAAAAGAATAAAAGTGGAGTGCTGTGGGGCGGAACTTCACGTGGCTTTATTTATATAACTGAATTTCTTGAAGTCTGGTCATGTTTAAGTAATTTTAGTGTAATCTCTAGTTACACCAATTCACTCCCACTCCACTGTTAATAACGTGCACATAAATTTGATTAAAAAAATTATCCTTTCCAGCAAGAATATCATGCTGCTATTAAAAGTCTCCCAGTGGTTGCAAATCAGTGCGCATGGGAAGTTTTGTCTGGGTCTTTGTCTCCATGGCAACAAAACATCAAGTGTTTTGTAAAAAGACAAGGAGTTAAGTTGAAGAAGTTACATAACTTCCGGTCCGACTCGTGCAGGAGCGGGTGGACCGAGAGTTTTGTTGTTGTTGTTTTCACATTCCCACTGAGGGATGAACACATTACATATCAGAACTGAAAGGAGCCGGTCTGTTTGCATGTAACGCAAGTGCATTTTTTAACTGCAAGGCCACTTATTAAATGCAAATGAACCAGTTTAACATGAAAACACAGACATAAAGTTTCAACCCAGGACAGGAGAATCACTTGAACTTAAAAATAAATGCCCATTAAACCAGCTTTTGGCTTTTGACCCTGTGAGAAAAAAAAAAAAACACGTTATGGTGGGAGTAGCAAAGTTGGTTGTTTATATACAGGAAAAGTAATTTCCTGAATGCATTGTTTACGAAAGACAAAGAAAAATTAATAAAATAAACTTTAATTAATAAATTCACCTTCAGATGCCATCACTAAAATAGCCAAGCTGTCAGACAATTTTTAAAACTGTCAACACTGCAGGAGGTTTGTCGTCTTTAACTTAAGCCAAGAATTCTTGGTAGATTTTAGATATGTTCTGCACATGCTTATTTCCAATATCACATGCATTTATAAACGCTTAATAGCATTTCTATTCCACAAAGTCACTCGCTTAATTTTCCAAGCCCTCTATCTATTGGCTGCCTGCTGAGAATAAAACAGACCTATTATGTATCCAAACCTCTGGAGCTGAAATCCGCTAAAGATAGCCTTTTATCAGTCTGGGAAGTTAGAAAAAAGACTTATTAACTCTGGTGGAAGCTGGAATTTTAAGTGACAATACAAATGATATTTTGTGTCTGGTCTGAAGGAGAATTTAATATAATAATCCCTTCCCAGAGATCATAACTGCATTTTTCATTCTTCAACATTGTCGACGGTGTCAGAGGAAAAGGAGGATGGTTTTCATCAGAAGTGACAGTGCTTGGACTGCTCTTTGAGTAATGAGGACCGAGGCTTTTTTCTAACTGTTCAGTCTGGTTCACAGGCTCACACTGGTAGATCAATAGAGGCAGGGAGAGAGAGAGACCAGCATCTATCGATCAGTGGTGCATTGGCTGCGATCCCGCACAGAATCATCGAGCATTCACACTGTCCATTGACACAGCTATCATAAGTCACAGTGAAGGTCGAGGTCATAAATAATGCAACAATGCTTTTCTTACCACAGTTTTGAGCAGCCACACAAGGGGTTAACTTAACAAGGGGAACTGCTTGTTCCCCTATCAGTCCATATCAAAAAAGCACTACGACAAATTCAATCTGATCAACTTGAGGCAGTTAATATGTCATAATCATAAGCTATCAAATACTAAAATGGCAAACCTGTTTACTGATAAGCAAAAATATTGTGTCCACCGTGTCTATGTTTCTGCTTATGCTGCCTTCATAGCTACCAACATCTTTATCTAAACCATTCCTTTGACCTTGCATAGTATGAAATGGACCAAGTCCATGCAACAGTACATGAATGCTGGTGAAGAGTTAACATTGTTGCTAGAAATATCTACCATCTGCTGTTCCTGAGGTGGCCCATTAGCTCTCCTACAGGGGACTCTTTGCCTTATGTGCTGGGCTACTGAAGGAAAAAACCCTCACTGGCTCTCTGTCATTCAGTGTTTGTCCTCTGCCTCCGTGTGTTTTAAAGGGATTGTAAACAAGGATGAAGTATGTGATGACATCTCTTGGACAGAGCATGTCGGGTGTCGCAGATTAAGAAGTGGTGATGCTCTCCTCAGTCGTCCTCCCACTCTCATTATATCATCTTTGAAGATTAGGTCAAGCTGGTACATTTGGTGGCTACGAGGCAGCTTACCAGATTTCTGGCTGAGTTTGTGCAACTTTTCTTTAAAGGTATCTTGCTGTGAAAGCTTGATGAGAATAAGTGTGCTCTTCTTTTCCTGCTTATTTAAAGGTTCTGTCATCCTAATACACTTTACGAGTTGTTGAATCTGATCAATGATGTTCACAGTTCGTATCGAGAACCATTCACCATCTATTCTGAAAACCTTGGGTGTGAAAAACTATTTACTTTGGAGTCTTGATTCAGTACTTGGATTGCCATATTTACAACTGTTCCTACCAACTGCTCTTAACCTCCTGGGACCTGGCGTCCACATATGTGGGGATCACATTTTGGGTTGTCTAGACCAAAATACTACATTTTGCTCTACAAGGGCCTGATATCCACTTACGAGGACATTATACTGCCACTGTTCTATTCAAATTTTAAACAAATATCCTCATATGAAAATCTCATTTTTCTCAGAAACAAAAATTAGGTAAAAAAATAAAAATAAAAATCTGGTAATTCTTTGTTTTTACATTCATCAGGTGCCAATCAGCCCAAATATCAAAGAGAACTTTAAAATGCATACCACGGAAGAGTTCGGGTTTTAGGAAGTTAAGCTGTTTTGCTTTTTAACTGTTTCTCTCTTGCATAGGATCTCAGGTCGATTGAGCCAGTTTTAGTTAATCAGCTCTGCTGCCATGAGGCCAATTATGACTTGATCAGTTTTGACCACGATCTGGTGCCAAGCTCAGGGGTCAAAGGTTTCTCTAATTCTCTACAGTTTGGGATAAAGAGACGAAACCTTTTAGCTAAGTTAATGATGTAGTCTGGTACTATTTGTGAATCTTTCCAAAAATGCTTTCTGTTAGCCCTGAGGCTTATAATTTCTTTAGTTTATTGCTCACAATAACAGAGCTTGGTGCAGGCACAGTGAACTCATTTACCTATGAATACACAATAAGGTTTTCTAAGTCATTCACATAACTCTCTTGCACTGGGTCCAGAGTGATGGACAATGGTTCATCCCAAACAACACCTTCTGACATATTGTTTATAGTACTGTCTCTTCAGGTCTAAGGCCACCATCTAGAAAAAAAGACTAGACTCTAATTAAGTTGGATAATAAAAAACTTTTTTTTATTAAAGCAATATTAGTCATGTCAGCCTGGAGATTATACCTCACATCAGTAAACGTTTTTAATGATACTCTTTGTTTTTTTTTCTCCATTTTGTTCTCTGTATTTTACCACCTTGTCACTGCATTTTTGTCTTTACTAGCATGGAAGTTATCACAAATCCGATCAAATGCAATCTTATCTGTTTGTCAAAAGTTAGAAACCCATTGTGGGCTGTTGTGTGCTGATCTCAATTCTGTGAGTGCTACTGAAAAAGCTGCAAATACAAAAATTTTGGAATCTGAAATTCGAGTGACCATCATCAATTCCTATATTTATACTAAACATGCTTTTCCTTCCTGAAACTTCGAATAGATAAAGTGAACTAGGATCCTTTATTGTACACAGGACTGCATCTCTCACTCTTTCCTTTTAACTCATCCATATTATAGAGTCCGTGCTTTGCTTCGATGACCTTGAGGTTTCTTTGGTTTTCAAGCTTTTTCAGTTGCTGATGTGCGTCAGTGGCTGCCTCCGTTTCCATTTCAACTCTCTTTGGAGGTAACTGTGCAGCTGTCTGTGCTCTCGTAGCTGAAACACTTGAGGACACTGAGGGATGGTCTGAGCCATGGCCGAGTGCGGTGGCTTTGGGGCTGTGGATCTTTATATGGATCTAGCATATTCAGTGAAACGCCATGTGTTCTTTCGCTTTAGCATCAAATTCCTTTGAGTTCATAGTCAGGATTCTCACAGTCACTTTAGAGAAGCCATGTTTTTATGTCTCAGTGGTCATTACCATTAACATGTTATGGCTTTCTCTACCGATTTATTGTGATATTTTTTGTCTTTTCCAAGCTTTGATCAAAATTCGGTGTCCTATGATTTGTAGTAATGCTTGCTAATTATTGTGAATATAACAAAGACACTTAAAGAAAAACCAATCTCACATATCACACCAAAAACTATAGAAATTAAGCAACTTAAAAAAACAACAAAATCAATTTTAGAATACAATTTTATTTATTATTTATAATACTATTAATTTAGAACAATATGGAAAATTGATGTACACTTCTTCTGTTGCCATGGCAACACATATAAGTAAGTCTTACTCTTGTAAATTGGTCTAAAGATGCCAGTCCATAACATGGCAGACAGATGGATAATCACACTTTTACAGCCCACCCACAGCTTATTTAATATCCCCAGTTAACCTAGCATATACAGGGAGTGCAGAATTATTAGGCAAATGAGTATTTTGTCCACATCATCCTCTTCATGCATGTTGTCTTACTCCATGCTGTATAGGCTCGAAAGCCTACTACCAATTAAACATATTAGGTGTGGTCTAATGACATCAACACCCTATATCAATTGTGCATAATTATTAGGCAACGTCCTTTCCTTTGGCAAAATGGGTCAAAAGAAGGACTTGACAGGCTCAGAAAAGTCAAAAATAGTGAGATATCTTGCAGAGGGATGCAGCAGTCTCAAAATTGCAAAGCTTCTGAAGCGTGATCATCGAACAATCAAGCGTTTCATTCAAAATAGTCAACAGGGTCGCAAGAAGCGTGTGGAAAAACCAAGGCGCAAAATAACTGCCCATGAACTGAGAAAAGTCAAGCGTGCAGCTGCCAAGATGCCACTTGCCACCAGTTTGGCCATATTTCAGAGCTGCAACATCACTGGAGTGCCCAAAAGCACAAGGTGTGCAATACTCAGAGACATGGCCAAGGTAAGAAAGGCTGAAAGACGACCACCACTGAACAAGACACACAAGCTGAAACGTCAAGACTGGGCCAAGAAATATCTCAAGACTGGTTTTTCTAAGGTTTTATGGACTGATGAAATGAGAGTGAGTCTTGATGGGCCAGATGGATGGGCCCGTGGCTGGATTGGTAAAGGGCAGAGAGCTCCAGTCCGACTCAGACACCAGCAAGGTGGAGGTGGAGTACTGGTTTGGGCTGGTATCATCAAAGATGAGCTTGTGGGGCCTTTTCGGGTTGAGGATGGAGTCAAGCTCAACTCCCAGTCCTACTGCCAGTTTCTGGAAGACACCTTCTTCAAGCAGTGGTACAGGAAGAAGTCTGCATCCTTCAAGAAAAACATGATTTTCATGCAGGACAATGCTCCATCACACGCGTCCAAGTACTCCACAGCGTGGCTGGCAAGAAAGGGTATAAAAGAAGAAAAACTAATGACATGGCCTCCTTGTTCACCTGATCTGAACCCCATTGAGAACCTGTGGTCCATCATCAAATGTGAGATTTACAAGGAGGGAAAACAGTACACCTCTCTGAACAGTGTCTGGGAGGCTGTGGTTGCTGCTGCACGCAATGTTGATGGTGAACAGATCAAAACACTGACAGAATCCATGGATGGCAGGCTTTTGAGTGTCCTTGCAAAGAAAGGTGGCTATATTGGTCGCTGATTTGTTTTTGTTTTGTTTTTGAATGTCAGAAATGTATATTTGTGAATGTGGAGATGTTATATTGGTTTCACTGGTAAAAATAAATAATTGAAATGGGTATATATTTGTTTTTTGTTAAGTTGCCTAATAATTATGCACAGTAATAGTCACCTGCA
Source organism: Haplochromis burtoni (assembly GCF_018398535.1). Classification (NCBI taxonomy): domain Eukaryota; kingdom Metazoa; phylum Chordata; class Actinopteri; order Cichliformes; family Cichlidae; genus Haplochromis; species Haplochromis burtoni. The sequence continues at coordinate 59,222 of NW_024582714.1, forward strand.
CACACAGATATCCCCCTAAAATAGCTAAAACTAAAAACAAACTAAAAACTACTTCCAAAAACATTCAGCTTTGATATTAATGAGTTTTTTGGGTTCATTGAGAACATGGTTGTTGTTCAATAATAAAATTATTCCTCAAAAATACAACTTGCCTAATAATTCTGCACTCCCTGTATTGTAGGTTTGAACTTAGAACCTTCTTTCTGTGATGTGATAGTGCTAACCACAGCACTACATCCTGCCATCTGCAGTATTTGTAGGATATGGTAAAGCAGAATAAGTGCTTAATAATTCTTAATATTTGCAACACTGGAACACATGCTAATAGCCAACTAATCCATGTTGAACATACTGTAGTTTCAAGTAGATAAGGTCGTAATAGTGGAAACAATAGTGGCAATACATGTCAACTGTACTTTGAGAACCTTGATGCTAAGAATTTTGCATTATACATGCTGTATGCTTCTGTAAGTCTGCCTCACTGGCAAGGAATTGCGAGCAGCTATTTCAGCAATGCATAAAACAAGTGTGACACATACGGAGGACAACAAGTGAACTCGGCTTCACATTAATTCATGTGCCTTAATGTCATGGTGTTGCACTTTGAAAACAAACACTGAACGCATAAACATTACCAGTGCATACATATATAGGACTTAATTTTGCTTTGATGTGGATTACACACATGCACGCAAACAAAAGCAGACAGAGACCAGTAAACTCAGCCTTTCCCAAATAAAATTAAATGTTTGTACGGAAACGCAAATCCCATAACTCAACTGATGAATGACAAATACTTGTGATTAGCATCATCTGACCTTTAACACAGACAGCACCAAATATGAATTTCTATCAGGCTCCAAGGCACAGTTGCAAGCAGCAGCCATGCTGTCCACAGGGATATGACTTAATGTCATCCAAATATAAAAGATTACAGCGGTAGTCATGGATGTGAAGCAATACATGTTCTGTTGCTATTCCAAACTTCATCCCTGCAGTGACGTGTGAACGTCTTGGGTAAGAAAGAAGTCACATTCTGGAGAAAAATATCCAGCCCGCTTGATTAGAGGTCCCTGCTGAGAAACTCTGCCCGTCTATGACACCCTCCACCGTAATGGATTGATAGGGCTACAGAGAATGACCCCCCTGAGCACTGCCCTATTGCTTTATGCCTACCTCACACAAGTTAGTTCTCAATAACAAAGAGACCACAGGCATGGCTTGGATGCTAATAAAGTCACTTTGATTGATTGTTGACTGAGTTTGGTCGTATATTTTGCGAACAGGTTGTTTAAGATGGAGCTATGACTAACAGGATTAACAGTGATGGGTCTCGGATTGACTGCCATACACATGTGTTGTGTTTAATAGCTGTTTTATACATGAAACATCATCATAACTATTATTACTTTCTATGTATGCTTTGTTTGGCTTAAGACTATGATTATGTCTGACTTTAAAGATTCAATCCACTATAATGCAAAGCAGGCAATTCTAATATTTGAGAAGATGAAATTACTGATTATTGCTACATTAAATGGAGCAATACAGGAGCACAAAAATTCTGTACCTACAATTCCAACAGGTGCGATTCAGGATTTGATCAACAAGTCATCACTATCATGCTGACATACTTGTAATTCTTTTTTATTTGTATTTGATAATTTCTTAATATTAGGCTGTGTTATTACTGCACATTATCAAGCTTGCATCTCCCTGAAAGAAGTCGGCGTGAGAGACATCTTTGAAGTGAGAACCACAGTTTGTAAGGAGCAGATGGGCTGACTAATGTAACTCCTGACTGGTGCTGTGTGTCTCACTGCCAAATCACACTGAGAGATGGCAGAACGGCTCATTTGGGAATGTAGCAGGCTGCAGCAGGAATCACCAGGAAAGAGAGGAGCAAGAGCTCAATTAAAATGGTTATCACAATAAACAACACCCAGCATATGCTTATTTAATCGCTGTCTTTTTGGCTGCAGACTCACTTCTCTTGTTTATGTGACAATTTGATATTGTTTCTGAATGCCAGAAGATGTGGAAATCTCCATGTACCTCTGCACAAGAACACTGATGCAAAACATCCTTAAGAGGAAGCATTTCATTGAAAGTGTGGGTGGCTTTACACATGAACTGAAATGTAGATAGTCTAACCAATATATTAGCTTCAGGCTTGAAGTAACCCAGAATTCACACTAGGTTTCTACTATCCAGACTTGAAATCTGCCTTCATAATTACATTTCAGCTTTTTAAACATTTTAATTTTCACGCTAGAGATGTATACACAGATTTAAGCACCACTAAAACAATTACTGCTGCTGCTATTGTTGCGACATAGCTAAATTCATCCACCATTTACTCTGTGATGTAGAGAGTAATTAAGCAGTTAACACTGGCTTACAAAATGTTTCCTCTAGTTTTACAAATAAACAGATATAAAGGTAATCATCAATGTCACTGCTTAAGGGCAATTTAGAAAATACATGTAAAATTTTATATTCCAAAATGAATGTGCTGTAAAACAATGCTATTTGTGAGTAGGATAAATAGTTATATGAAGAGATAAAGATATGTACTGATGTCTACAGTCTAGTCATGTTTCAGGCCACTCTTAGATTTTTTTTTTTTGCCAGACTAGTTGCCAGAGTTAAAATTAGCATGCTTAGACTCAACAAACCACCACTGTAATAGGCTACATTGCGTGACCATAAATTGTCTGCATGCAAATTTCAGTATACATCATTAAATATCCAACACTACCATTACCAATTTACAAAATGCCCATAATAGCATAATGCTACTGGCAATATTACAGGGAAAACAAAGTATTCACGGGGTTTTAATTAGTCCTGTAAAAATCTAAGCACAAATGTATTGCTTTGAGGTGATCATGTAGTGCCAATCAAATACACTTGATTAACTGATCATTACCAAGCATAAACATCTCTGTAAAACAACAACAAAAACAAACAAACCAAAAAAAGAAAGAAAAGAAATAAAACAAACAAAAAAAATCCTAAAGGCTATATGTCAGACTCAAATCACCTCTGTTAGCATGTTAATGTTAAAGTTCATGACATCCAAATAAGCTTTTCCCTGAAAGAAACAAAATAGCATGGATTGGAAAGTTGCATTTGAACCAACCACTGCTTCTTAGAGAGCCCTGCAAGGGATATTGGAGAAAAAAAAGATGAACTTTTGCGAGATCTCCGCTACTTTTTGATAGTTCTGTTTATGTCCGTACAGAAGGGCCCACGGATATGGAGGAGGATTTAAAGCGTTTCCCGCAGTCAAGAGAGGTCTCACAAGAGGACATCATGCACATGCAACAAGACAAAGCTACGGAGGCCCGCAAGGGACACTGTAGAAAAAAAAATGAAGATGAACTTTTGCGAGATCTTGCAAAAGTTCATCTTTATTTTTTCTTCTCCAACTGTCAAGCACGGTCTTGGAGGGATGACGATTTAGGCTTGTTCGGTAGCCTTTTGAGTCAAATGTGCCCAAATGAAAGATTGGCTGAAATTCCTGCACAATGATGTGAGAGGCTGACAACATCTCACTTCATAGTGAGAGACAAGTAAAAAGATTACTTTACGTAATTGCTGCCATAGGTGGTTTTATAAGCTACTCAGTTATGGGGATTTACTTAATTCCTCTGCATAGAGTCCTGTGAAAACTTTCTACATCGCAGGAATGTATATCAGCGACAATTTTATATTCTGTCAGTATTTTTGTGGCCAGTTTTATCATAGATTGCTCACTTTTCTGGATAGTTTTTGTAAAAATGTAAGACAATTAGACTGGTGCTACATCTAGGGCTGTCATCAGGAGAATTAGACTCCAACCTCAATATGTTAGACATTTTGGACCGAACTGCTGTTTTTTCTTGTCATTTGTGATTTTCCCATTTATTTACAGGAGAAGAAAATAGGAAACGGGCCAAAAATAGAAAATACATGTGCTGGATCTGGCCAAGTCAAGCTAATATCATTGTGCAGACAGGTGGTGGCATAGCTTTGATGGTATTTAGGTTTTCCTTGTAGTAACCATGGTAACCACTGTAAAAATAAAAAAGGGGAGGGGGGGGGGATCCCAGTGCTTCAATGATGCAATGGGATTTTGCCAGCCCAGTATTCCAGGCTGTGAAATTAACACACTGAGATTAAATTTCACAGCCTGCTGCCCACTACACACTGTTCTCCAAGCAGCTGAATCCCCACATGTACACACACACACACAATGCTTTTGTTTACACATAGGTAGGAAGATATGTAAAGCAGGATTAGCGATATCCTACATATTTGACTGCGTGATTTATCCATATATATATATATATATATATATATATATATATATATATATATATATATATATATATATATATATATAATGATAATTAAAATATATATACTGTATGGGATGCTTCCATAAATGCAAACAAAGATCACCCACATAGTGTCATGTATGAAAACAGAAACACACATACTGTCACCATGCTGAAGTATCACCGAAATAACAACCCCACGACTGCAGTTAATGATGTGGCTGTCTGCTATAGATGTTTTCCAATCAAATTCTCCTCTGGAGCCCTAGGTGGAGAAGATTCTTATTATGTACCTGCCACTTGTGATTCACTGTCTCAGCACTGGTACATTGACAGGAACATCATTTATACTCCAGTTATTCCACGCTGACACGTGCCGCCGATTGAGAAAGGGCTGTATAGATTAGAGTTGTCTGAAGAAAAAAAAATCATCTTTTAGTGTAATTCTGTTTTACTAGATACTGGCTTCAGTAAAAAAAAGTCAAAGAACACATGTAGGCAAATAATGACAGGTTTTAAAAACAACCTCAGATTAGCTGAACTAATTTAGAAGAGAAAACCAAACCAACTGTAAAATTATTACCCCAAGCAAGTGTCATCTTTCACAGTTTATACTTCAGTTCTTCTGTACTGGTTTTGCAGTGGCATTCAAAGTGCTCTAAAAGCAGACAGAAGTCTCTAGAAAGGGATTTAAAAACAAATGGGAAACAAACAAAAGATAAAACAAAAGCAAAACACAAACGAAAAGCAGAAACACTGACACAGAAGCACACCTGTAGTGCTGTTGTAATGTAGTAATAAACTGGAAGTGGTCCCAAAAGTAAAAATATGCAATACAGACACCAACACATTACAAAGTTTTTCATTTAGCGAGTACAGTTTGACTGTCATTGTAACTAAATGGGCCCAAAGGCTTAATAAAAATGAGGGAAGAGGTAAAAGGCTTTCAGACATGTGGGGTATGATGATATGCACAAGTCAGGCTAGGCTGGGGACAAGCATTGCAATTTAGTTTAGGCTATAAATGCTGTGAAACCAAGACTAGTTTAATTTTTGTTCACCTCCAAAGGCTTAGAAGAGTTCTTGCAATGCACTACTGAATAGTAAGCCTCATGCTCTTAAACCTCATCTTTGTGTTTTGAGTCCTTGGAATAGCCCCTTAATATATCTGGTCCTATTGTGCCATTGTACACAATATGAGTAAAGATTACTGGCAATTTATGAGATTGTAGCACTTACAGGATTACAGGATTTTTGCATTATTGTGGTGAACTAATACACTGTCCTTAATCTGTACATTCCATCAATACATATTTCTAATAGCATTTCCAGAAAATCCATTATGTTATGACCTTGATTTACAATATCAGATATTACCATAAAGAATTAATAATTCAATTACTGTACATCAGATTGCATACCCTATAGATTAATACTGGATATACAGTAATGTGGGTCAAGATTTACAAAAAGATCAGAGATAATGATCCAAGTTGCAAAAGTTGCACATCTACATTTATTCTCACCTTTAAATTAGGTGACAAAAGGAAATTAATATTTAAGAATGTGAAATGAAATATATACTGAAATACATTCCCTGGAAAACTGTCCAAAACATCAGAATTTACTTAAAAAATAATTAAAATTACATTCAAGTCCAATAATCTTTATTTAGACTGACTGCTTCCCTATGTCAGTAACCACTGACTACTTCAACAGCTTCACATAGGTCCAAGGATGTGAGACTGAAGCCGCATATCGGTGATGACAGCGACAGCATCCCCGCATGACTCTAGGTTGCAGGACCATTTACCTTACCCGGCATCAGTTTGCATTGAAATATTTGCTGATAGTGCTGTAAGAGGATGGCTGAGGCAATGATCCAGGTCAGTGGAGATGATGACAGTGCCTGGGCACAGCTGTGGGAAAAGACCCAGCGAACGACCCATCCAGTGTTATTTAAAAAGAAATGCACAATATATTATTTAAAAAAACAGAGTGTAACGAAGTACAAATTCAATTAGCATATTTATAAGTATTTATTTCTACCAGTGATGTAAAGGTGCAAAATGTACAAAGTTTACAACACAGTTCAGAGGACAGATCACCTAAGTGTTTGATCTTATTTTGCACACTGAGCGGAAAGGTGTGAACCATCCCTCTGAACCACACTGTAATTTTCAGGGGTTATTACTGTTAACAAACCATAACAATCAAATCCAATCATCCCACATTCAGAGTAGGCTCCCCTTCATTTCTTTTTAATGGTAATGGATGAGCAATTCATCCTTTCTAAAAATCCAAACAAAAGCAAACAAAGCAGAAAGCTTTATGAGGACAGACTTCAAAGCGTGAGTTCTCATTAGACATGTTATGCCTTTGAAGAGCCAGCAATCCTCAGTGCAAAATCACAGATGGATATCTCTAAAAGCTCTGTTTTTGCCTCCCACTGGGGTTCCTGTAATTATAAACACATGAGCTGAAAGTGTTGTTTTTGCCTTTAAAAATGTAGCATATTTAGAACAAAGTGTTGTTCTGTGTGTCGGTATACTATCAATGACCTGTAGAATCAATTCCTGTACTGACACTTTGCTACTGAAAGCCAAAGTGTAGCTATAAATCCTGTTGAACTCTATTTATTTGCTCCATTAAGGGGTTCTGTACTTGTACTAAATCTTGTACTAAATCATGTTGCAATGATTTAATGTGAGAAAAATAGGGCAGTTTGGTGAAACTACTTATAAGAATGGTTTCCAGTTGCCATCAGCATCATAATTCATTGAAAAATATTACACTGTGACTCAATATCAAATTCAACCCTGTAATATCCAGTTTTTAGTTTTATTGTCACTCCTTTCTTGGATTCTCTCTTTTTGTCTCCACCAACTCCTGATGTATTTGAAGCATGAGTGCATTCTATGATCTCTAGTTTGGTGTCTTACTGCCTGTATGTGTGTAGTTATCAAGATCAACTGAAATCAGATTAAAACATACCGAGTTTTATATTTTAATATCTTTATTCTAGATTCTATACAATACTTTAGTTATTATTCTATGTTCCATTTAATATCTTATGTCCTATGTTTCAACATAGAGTAGTGTCTCAATTCCATTGTATTTAAGGTGACAATAAATTCAGTTCAATTCGATTCAGTTCAATTCAGTGTATTTAGTGTAGTTACTTCGTGGCTCTTCTACAGCTATATACTCTATATGTTCACTATGTAGATACTGACTTTTACTGGCTGCTGTGATCATGGCTGAACATAGATGTGGAATTCAAAAAAAGCTCAGTTAAGCTGAGTGAAGCTCCAGATTTGGTGTTATTGTGCATATCTGTAGGTCCATCATTGCAAGCGATCCCTTTCACGTTATTGTTACAATATTTTTTCACTATGAAATTTTGACTTCAGCTAAATTATAAGGTTGGGCAAATTATCCATCACCCTCCCAGTTGTACTGCATCAACTGAGTAATTGGTCATTATATACGCCCAGACACACCAAAATACAGCATTGAAAGGGAAAAAAAAAACATCTGTGAAGAAAGAATTGTTTCACATTTCAGAGAAAAAATTTTCATCCTCTTTTCTTAACTTGCTATCAATATGGAGACTTATTACACTTTCTTACTTACATTTCTTAGAGAAACAGGTTGCATTTAATCTGGACTGGTCATCTAGCTCAGTATCAACACTGATCTCATTTTCTAAGGAAATACTCCTTTCATATCCAACTAAAAACTTAAGAAATAACAAACAAAGGCAAGACTCTCAAATGATCACAGAATTAGCAGTTCCAGATTAGAGAGACATTCCTAAGTCAATGTGTGCTGTTTTGGTACAGACTAGCCAATCTAATTATTTACATAATGTTGTCTGTATAATTCTGTGAGTTTAATTAGGACCTCCATTAAAGCAAATTGCTTAAGTTTAATTTGTGCAATGCCCCAGGCTGCATGAAATCAAATTAAAATATTATAGATGCTTTTTGAATTATTTTGTACACATCTGCACAAAGTTAAGCCTGTAGTGTTTGGTACTTTTAGAAAAGGAATCTTTATTCCAGTTTTAATTATTGGATTTAACAATCAATTTAAAAAAAAAATACAGTCATACATCATAAAAACATATTTTTTTTAATGAAAATTTTTATGGGACTCTTTACAGGACTCCCATGATTCATTATTCCACAGCTTGTAGAGCCACCTTTAGCAGCAATAACTGAGCTTAACTAAGGTGAACTCTGAACACTGTTTTGTGTAACTGAGTTTTGCTAGCATGTTGTTAGCATCCTACCACAGTAGTTGAATGGGTTGAATTCTGGATGTGCAACTGCAACACATCGACTCTTCTTTTTCAGCCATTCTGTTGCAGATGTATTGGTGTGCTTGGAATATTTTTCCTGTTGCATGGCCCAGTTTGGCCTAAACCTTAGCTGCCACACAGATGATCTAAGAATTGATTCTCAAATACTTTGATATGCAGAGGATTGTTTTGTGATTGCAAAACAATCCCAAAGTTCTTGCAAGTTCTTGGGGTAAATTTACTAGAATGTAAATTCCTGGGAAGGGAGTGTTGTGTTAGCACACACACCTCTGCTTTTATAGAGGTGGTCACACTTGCTGATGCCCAATTACTTGTAAATGCCTCTGAGTGCTACTTGTCCTAATTCCTATGGAAGCAGTAAGGGTGTACTTGATTTTTCGCAGTACTTCACATAATCATGTGAAAATTTTCTTTTTCACACTGGTGTAAGTATTTTCAGGATAATTCCAAGTTGCTGTGGTGTTAAAGATGAGATGTGTATTTTGGTTTTTGGTAAACAAACAGCTAAGATGTAATATTATAATTCCCATAGCCTCCACTTTGTTATTTTCAATGAAATATACAGTATTTGTCCAGATATGATCAAACATGAGAAGTGTCGGGCTCATTTACTGGAGCGAGCAGAGCTTGCAGTTTTCACACAGATACAGTAATTCATGCACACAATGAAGACAGCAAAAAGTGACATATTTATTCAAAAACATCCGCTCCGACTTTATATGTGTCACATTTGATACCGCTCACATTTGTTCTCTCAGCACATCTCACTAAACAAACAAGTAAGAGATATTGGACACAGTGGCTGCTCATGCCACACCGAAGGGAGGTCTCACTCCTTCCTGCCTGTGCAATTGCCTTAGCTCAATGATTTATGAAAAGGAGAACAATCTGCACACAGATGGGACATAGATATAAATATTCTGTCCAGTCAGAAGAAGGCCAGAGTACACTTGTATTAGCTCAGGTGATCTATAACTCAAAGGGAATTTGAACTATGCTGGATTCAAGTACAAAGAAAAGTCCACCAGTAAATGGTTGAAAAATAAAGGGAAAATGCAAAAAACAAAAAAGTTCTGAACCATCAAGTTAATCAGTCATACTTAAGATGTAATTTTTAATATATCCTCAAATAAAACTGAGAAATAATTCTTAAGATTTTATTATGATTTTTCTTTATTTTCTTCAGGCTATTTGATTGTATGTGGTGGAAGTTGGGACAGTTTGTTTGTCATGGCAGTTGTTTACTACCAACACCTGATCCAGCCGGCAGATTGCTGGGCCAAAACGGCAGCAGATTATTTTCCCCCTGATGTTTCCCTGGCGAATTAGAGTCAATTTTATGTGATGAAAAACCCTTCGAAAGCAAGATGCTCATTACACTGTTTTATTGATTTTAACAGTAAAGTCAAGTAAGCTTAAACTGTAAATCAGCTAGCAAGACTTTACTGGACGATGCTGTCAGAAATCGATGGATCTATTGAATGTCTGATACAATCAGCTGACTCTGTTTGCATTTAGCACCAGTGAACTCAAACTGACACTAAGCTGTGACAGTGGTCAAAAGTATGCCTGGTACAGTCTGAAGGGAGGCAAAAGGAAAAGCTTTGGATTCTCATTAGAATAACGTTGACATTTTTATACAATATATATATATATATATATATATAATTTATTTTTTTTCATAATTTGTCATGTGGATTCAGACTGAATTTTATTTGTGAATCACTGTCCTTTGATTAGTGGAGAGAGACTGACAGTGTGCTATGCCATCCATTGATTTTTACTTCCACCACACTGTGTCCTACATACTACATCCCACATTACATTGCACTCCTCTGAGACTGGGTGCAGCACGAAAAGCATGCAGCTGTCTATATATAGTCATCATTATTATGCAGCAATACCTGAGTATGAATAAAGCCTTTTTTCAAAGGTAAGTAACCTATAAAGCTGTCAATTTCTGAACACTCAACTGCATCATCTGACGCGCTCCTCTGCATATCTAGATCTGGTCAGATCATAATAAATTCTAGCCTAGGACTGCCACAAAGATGAAGTCAGTCATGTCTTCAGGGCTTCATTCTGCATGCCATACTACTGCTGCTGATTCTGCTGTTGCTGCTGCTGCTGACATTTTCTTTTCTACCAAAATTCCTTGTAATATGATCTTGGCAAAACTCCTTAACAAACAAAACGTAATTAACTAATTTTGAGTTCTCCAGTAGCGATATAGTGTTACGCTATACATTTACTCTCACGTATATTGACAGGCTTAGAAACAGATGACATAATCAAAAGGAATGTTATCGGCATGAAAATCTAAGCGTCAAAAGGTTTTATTGGCATCTTATATAAATTACTAAAAACTATTTCAAAAGGACTTAAAGAAATCCCTATGATTCAGTAGAGTGTGACATACTCCTCTGCAATTAACATCAAAACCTGTAACATCCTAATTCAAATTAAAGACTAAATAAAAGTAGAATAACTGCAGAAAACCATCAAGTTATAACTATACATACTAAACAATGACACCATGAATCCACAGGAGGGCAGCAGATAGGTTTTACTATCTCAACAGTCCCTCACACTCCTGGAAGACTGATGATGTATTCTTGCCATCTTGTTCTCAGAAGCAGCGCTGCTGGACTGAAACAGACATGAGAAAGATCATTTCAAAATGACAACAAAAGCTTGGAAATGCTTTTAATCATAACCCTTTCCCATGTGGAAAAGTGACCCACCAACCTCAGCGTATATTAGGAATATTTAAACTGAGAGTCTGCTCACCGCAGCCTTAGAGCTCAGGATGTTTAAAAGCAAGGACACAAATGTAACGTTGAGCATGCTACACAAAAGGTGCAGTGGAATTTATGCAACGTGAACTGACTGAGTAATAACACCTGTTTGGATATCCTTTATGTTCCAGGAGGTTACAGTGTACATTCAGGACCACTGAGACACCAACAACTGACCAGAGATAATGAGAACTCATAAATCATCTACGTTACATCTAGTTTTTAAGAACATACATTTCTCCAACTGGGTCTGCAGCCATGTTGACTATCATGTAATACAGAATGGACACATCTGGTGTCCAGATTGCCAAATATTTGGGAGCTATCTTGTGTATTTATTTTTCATGGTACACGTGAGCCTAATTAAGTTTAGTTGCATGACATCAAGTACAAAAAGTAAAAATGGATTCAGTGCCATATGTTTAGGAAAGAACCCCCAATAATAAAGTTAAATAACGTGCTTAACAGATTTCAGGTTTTTTTTTTTAGCTACTTTTGAGTTTCACAGTTTGTGTCATGAGACATAAATATGAATAAATATATGTATTTTCATAGTGAATCTTATTTGTGTGCATGGTAGTGATTTTTCTGTTTGTAATACAACAGTTTTCACATATACTGACAACTAATAATGTTATTTTCTTATTACTATGAACTGAAATTGATTTAGCTTGACTAAAGCTTTACCTTAGGTATGACATTTGTTAGAAGGAGCTGTCCTAGCTGAAAGTTTTCTGGTGATCAACACACATTTCAGAACTCCCTCGGGTATTTTATTGAAGTATATATTTTTATTTAGAATTATAGACCTGGCAGTGTTCAGAAGTACAACCCAGTTTTCCCAAAACGTTGGATGTTTTCAGAAATCTGAATAAAAACAGAATGCAAAGATTTGAAAACCATTTAAGCATCTTAACTAATTGAAGATGGCAAAAACACATTGCATCTAAGTTATATTTAATGGCAGCAAGTTGTTTCATGTTTACAACTGAGTTGCATCACTTCTTCTAAGAACACCCTGGAGACTGAGGAGAACAATTGTTGTCATGCTAAAAGTAAAATGTTTGCTATTGTTGCTTGATATAGGGTTTCAGCAGCTAAACAGTCCAGGGCCTTTTTCTGTTGTGTTTTATAATGTGCCAAATGCCAAAAAGGTCAAGATTGCAGGCAGGTCATTTTAACTTCAAGGCTCTTTAACTATGAACCAATTGTGTTGTATTACGTGCAGCATGTGTTTTGGCTTTGAGTTAAATGAGCAGCATCTTCCTTTGCCTGAATGAGCTTGCAGTAGTGGTACCAGTTCACAGGTTGCTGCAGGCTGGAGTGGCACTTCAGCTCATAGTCGATCTCTCAAGGAGCAGAGGAAGGACTGCTATCACCTGCTACAACAGTTCACTGGACAGGAAACTGAACAGGACTATGAAACACCACCTCAGTGAACTGGCCAGTCTAGTGGTACGGAGGTGACAGAGGCTGCTGCTCAAGCTATCTTTCAAAACAGCAGCTAGGGGACTGTCCATTACCAAACTCCAGAGAGGATAGCATTGTTCTCTTACAGGGATGAAAAAATTAAATTAAAAAAATGCTTAAATGATTGTGTAAATATACTTTGGCAGCTGTTACTGGGATTGCCTGCCTAAGTAAAGTCTTTATGTGGGAAACAATGTAAAATGAGCTTGGGCCTCAGTAAGGAAGATCTGCTGGGAAACTGCGTTCAGAAACAAAGGTTTTACTAAACCAGCGTCGTCATTTCTACCACATAAATGTATTTTTTTAATGAGGGAATGTCTGAGATCCCAAAAGTTGAAAGTCTTCTTCAACACGGGCTTTCAGCATTTTGCCTTGGTTAAGATGTTTCTCTGGCCATCCTTTTTTAAAAAAACAAAAAAACAAAAAACAAAACATATTGTTGGCATGAAACTGAAATAGGCATTTATTAACACTTTTCTACCATTCTACAAATCTAGAAGCCCCATCGGAAATTAAACTGCATACCCCCACTGTTCATGTACTTTGGTTCCTTTTGAATTTAGTACAAACCATGACATGACACTCACTGCTTTGAAAAATAACCACATTTGCTCTACTATATGCCATTTCATGCCAAAAGCAATCCCCATTCTGAAATCACTCTTTTTAAAAATGATCCCCAATGATTTCCATCTAATGTGTTATCAACAATTTGTGCATGTCTGTGGTGTGTGTGTGTGTGTGTGTGTGTGTGTGTGTGTGTGTGTGTGTGTGGGTGTGTGGGTGTGTGGGTGGGTGGGGGGGGGCATGTTAGTTACTACAGTGCTGAGGTACCAGGAAATGCAAAGGTTACTTTGAATCTGTATATACTTGATGCCTTTCTCCTGCCTCCATCAGGATGTGGATATGTATGTGTAAGTTTAGGGAAAGACAGTGTTATATCAAATAAACTACAGTTAACATGTGTTAGGGAATGAAAACTAACACTAGAAAAAAGTGTTGTAGGGCCAATATGACAATAAATTCCTTGGATACTGAGCAGGCATGAAAAGCAGACCAAGACCAACTTCTGAAACACAATATCCACAACTGTCACTTGAGAATTGTTCACTAACATGGAACATGAAGCCTTTCCCAATAGTCTAAAACATACTGCAACATGATTATAGCTAACAGATTGAAAGATAATTACAGAGAGACTCTCCAAATAACCGCAAAGGCACAGAGCTGCTATGAGGGAAAGTCTAATTTTACATTTTAAGAAATCATTTCCAAGCTGGCCTCATACATTGTTGCTGCTGACAAAATGTTATCTTCTTTCTTTCTTTCTGTGAGGGGCTCTTTGGTGGGGAAAGAGAAAAAAATGAAATTTTTTTGGCCATCAGTGTACAGCATTTAGTTCGTGTTTCTGCAACTGCAAGATGATAGTATAGAGAATTTCCTATAAAAAAGACACAGGCCTGCATTTTACTCACTTGGCAAAGGCGGAAGGTTTGATCGCATACAACATTTCAAAGACTAGAGTGTCACCTGATCCTCTGTGTGTGAATGTGTGTGCATGTGTGTGTGTGTGTGTGTGAGTGTGTGTGTGATGCATGCATGTTCGCATGGTAGTGGGAGGTCCTTAATGCCTTGGGGCAATAGTATAATAGGCACTAACCCACACCAGGGGCTAAAACCTTGCCAGCCCTTGCACAAACTGACCTGCATCAGCCATATTTGATTTCAAGGCTAATCTTTGAATTGATTAGCTGAGGACAGATATGAAAATAGGCCTGGTGAGAGGGCTGGGCTCTTCTGACATGCTTTAAACTACTTGTCAGGCTTTTATGATGGCTGTAAAGGTCTTCATTGTTCAATATAAAAGTAATGCAAAAGGCAAACCCAAGGACTTGTTGGATCAAATATAGAGAGCTAAAATAGAGGAAAGGAAAACGGAGTTTGTAAAATATGTTTTTGTGAATTTTTTTTCTGATTAATTTAGTCAACCAATAAAAGCAATTACATATGCTAATATGTTTTTGTAAAGTTAATTAATGCAATGAAAATCCAATTCCAATATGATTGAGTGAGCAGAGCTTACGGTCTTTGTAGAGCAGAGTGAAGAAGTGCAAAAATTGGAAAAAATGGAAATTGCATCTATTGTTGTTTACAAAGAAGTCTGTATCTATGACTGAGGAAATTGTGCCGAATTAAACAGTCAATTTACAACAAGTACATTTAATGTTGGGAAACATTCCAAGTCCATGACAGCAAATATTCGTAGAAAAATCGTGGTATATGTCACAGCAGACTCCTCTGTCAAACTGTGACTGAGTCAGTGTACCATCCTTCAGCAGTAAACTGTTGGACAGTGGCCACTGAATCAGTGCCGGAGGGCATCAGTGGTGGGAGCTGAGCCAGCTCAGAGATATAGTGCCTTGTAGAGAGTAGCAGACAATATCACAAACCCCTATTGTAGCTTAGTATTACTTTGACTGACGTATATCTTCTGGCACTGAGATCTTTTAGAAATCAATGACCATCTTGACTAAATTCCACTGTGAAAGACAATCTATATACTGTGTGCTTATGCTTCATTGCATCATTTAGTTCATTTGTCTTTCTGCAGTCATTTCTTTGCTAAACAGACAAAAACATTTGAGTCATGGTCGCAAATTATTAATGCATAGTAATATGTCTAAGATTGTGGGTCAAGAGATTAAAAAAGAGGATAAGGAAATGATTAATGAAAGTTTGGTGACAAATATGCCATTTGAAATTGTCCAGATTTTCTTGGTTCAAGGTTCAAGGTTCAAGGTTCTTTATTTGTCACATGCATAGTTATACAAGTATAACACACAGTGAAATGTAGCCTGACACGCTCCTCGACATGTGCAAAAAAAATGGGGGGGTGTAGAGGAAGAACATTATATATATATATATTAGGGGTAATATATTATCGTATATATATATAACATATATATACACATATATACTATACACATATACATATATACACATATACATATACATATATACATATATATATATATACATATATATATATATATATACATATATATAATATATATATATATATATATATATATATATAATATATATATATATATATATATATATACATATATATATATATATATATATATATATATATATATATATATATATATATACTTAGCTTCCTGTCTGACAGACGCCAAGTGGTCAGACTGGGCAGCATCACCTCATCCCCCATCACACTGAACACTGGTGCTCCACAGGGGTGTGTACTGAGCCCTCTCCTGTACTCACTCTACACCTACGACTGCACAGCCACTAACAACTCCAACATCATTGTGAAGTTTGCGGACGACACTACAGTGGTGGGTCTTATCACCAACGGTGATGAGACGGCTTACAGGGAGGAGGTCAGCGCCCTGACCCACTGGTGTCAAGACAACCATCTCACCCTCAACGTCGCAAAGACAAAGGAGTTGATAGTGGACTTCCGGAGGTGCAGAGAAGTACACACCCCCATCACCATCAACGGCGCTGCTGTGGAGAGAGTGAGCAGCTTCCAGTTCCTTGGTGTACATCTGGCTGAGGATCTTACGTGGTCAGTACACATAAACAAAACAGTGAAGAAGGCGCAGCAGCGCCTCTTCTTTCTCAGGAGACTGAAAAGATTCGGCATGAGCCCCCGCATCCTCAGGACCTTCTATCACTGTGCCATTGAGAGCATCCTCACTGGATGCATCACCACCTGGTATGGCAACAGCACCGCCTACAACTGCAAAGCTCTCCAGCGAGTAGTGCGGTGCTCTGAACGGATAATTGGAGGTGAGCTTCCCTCCCTCCAAGACATCTACAGGAAGCGCTGCCTGAGGAAAGCGGGGAGGATCATCAAGGACTCCAGTCACCCCAGCCATAAACTGTTCAGACTACTTCCATCAGGAAGGAGGTTCTGCAGCATCCGGTCCCGTACCAGCAGACTGAGAGACAGCTTCTTCCACCAGGCCATCAGACTGCTGAACACGTCATAGACACCTCAGCTTCACTACTGGAACTTCAACATTATGCACTCCATACTGTACAGTAATGCCACTGTTTTGCACATGTCTCAACTCTGTATATTTTTATATATTTTATTTATTGTTTACTCTATTTAATTTGTAAAATATGTGTATACACACACACACACACACACACGTAGAAAAACATTTAGTATACACATCCAGAAATGCATATACTATTATATATTGTACATATATTTATTAGTTTCAGATTTAGCCATTCTTGTATTTTGCTTGTTTACGTTATTGTATTTTGCACAACTCTGTTGCTTGTGAAGCTCGCACACAAGAATTTCACTCACATGTACTGTACCAATGTACCTGCACATGTGATGTGAAAATAAAAATGATTTGATTTGATTTGATTTGAAGTAATATTCCCATCATTTGATGCCATTTGTAATTGCAAAAAATGAGTCACATTAATGAAAAAACAGAAGTAAATGTAGTTGAAGCAAAATAGATAAAGAAATAAAACTGTATATTGTTCTAAAGAGATCTCACAATAAGAGACAGGTTTTAAGCATATCTACAGTGTGACATTACATATTCTTCCCGCCTTAAGCGAAGCAACCAGCGAGAAAAATAATGAAACACCATCAGCACATCCGCATGACATCTGTGGCAAATGAGAACTCATCTGTCAGCAGTCAGCTCTCTCTGAGCGACACAACCTCCCACCAACAACACACACCAAACTCTTTCTAAACAAACACAAACAAGAGAGAATAGATCCCTCGATCATCATCACACAGCTGTAAACACAGATGTGCTCAGAGTCATGTCATTTAACAGAAACAGACATGGCTGAACAGGAAGTACAGTACAGCCCGAACACAACACATGCACACATGTGAGGACCTGGTGTGGACTATAAAAAGATATAAAGCCATTACATTTTAAATGAAGGGAAATTGTGGAGAGACTTTAAATTCCAGATGTTTTGACAGCTGGAATCATGGATTTAAGAACTATCGAGTAGCCAAGACAGTAAAGGCTCCAAAAGCTTGACGTGAAATTATATAGAACAGAGGATACATTTTTTGAATTCTTCTACTCTCAGAGAAATTTAATCCAATGCAGGAATGGTTCTTTCTGTCATAGACAACACAGCCATTGTCCTCTGAGGTTAGAGAGCCTTTCCTGAAAGACTGTCTGCCTGGTGGCCCCAGGCTAATCTGAGCTGGGCTGAGTGGAGGTCACAGGGCACATGCTTAGCCTGGTTTTGGCTGGTGGTCTGAGCACAGATCTTTCAGATCACTACTTAGGTCAGGTGGCTCAATTTGCTTGAGATAATCTGTGAAAAGCACTTAGGTACATTTTAAAAGATTCTTATTTTTAGCACGTGTGTTTCAGATTAAGTAGGCTACTGTGGGCTGTAATGTAGCCTATCCTTAAATTAACTGCGGCTACATTAACAATATATTTTAAGTTTTGGAACAGAGTGTATGAGCTGCCAATTGTAAACTGACTGGCCCTCATTTTCTTCACACACCCAGATGAAGATTGAACATGATGCTGCTGCTGGCTTAAACGAGTGCAAGTACACTGTTGATGGAGAAGGCTAATTCTGGCTGAGAAAGATGACCTGCTCCTCATCTGACTCTGCTTTGTCTTTGTGGTAATCAAATCTGAATGTTTCATAGAATGAAGATTAAGCCCTCACTTCCTGCTCAGCTCAACAAAGTCAGCTGTCTGTTGAAATGCCGGGCCTGAGCTGATGTCGCTGATGAAGGCCAGATGTGGATTGCCTAAGCGCGCACACTTTCTTTCTTTGAAGAAATTGAGAGTTACTGTGATTCTTAACAAACCAACAGACTGACGGACTGTGGTCCACCATCACATACCACTCTGGTTACTGGTAGTTCACACAGTGTTAGCCAAAACTAATTTAGGTTTGGAAGCGATCCACTATTTTAATGCCGCATGTGTATCAATACTTTTTTCCATTCCTGGGTTTAATTTCTTTACCAAGAACCTGTCTATGCTGGAGGATTATTGTATGGTCACAAGGATACATCCAAGTTTATATCAGAAAAGGGGATAAAGTGAGGCCCAAGTTATTACTCTTTTGTTTTCAACACCTCTTTTTTTTTTATAATTGATTCATTTTTTTGTTATCAGAACGCATGTTGAATTAAGTGTGGGTTTTTTAAACCACACAACCCCTTCACATTCCCATTGGAGCTACTGTAAACATGAGCTATAATACTTGTACTTTCATGTCCCATGCACACACTGAATAGCTTATCTCTAATAACACAGCAAATCGTTCCATGACTAGCCTGCATCCACTTATATAAGAACAGATCTGGATTCTCAAATCACGTTGATCAAAGGTAACGCAATAAATGTACAGTATATGTACAGTATATCCCATCCTGACCTTCAGAAAAGACCACAGTTACTGGAAGAAAGACTCTTTACCCTTGATAAAATGCAAACCGATCCCACATCTGGATATCACGGACTGGCCATGCGTTAGTGCCAATTTAAAATACTAACACAATGAGATGTTACAATATGTAACAATAAATGTCATTTAAAATGCTTTTTTCTTTCACTCCCACAACCTGTCTGGTAAGTACAGCACACAAAAATGTGTCCAAACTGCAAGGTCATGTCTAACCACTGGAAAAATTGAGCTGCCTAATAAAACAGTTACGTTTCGGTTACGTTTATTCCAGTCTTTTACACGAATTCCCAGCCATGTCTGAAGGTGTCCAAAAACCATGATGAACAGCAGAAGAGCCTGGTTTGGCATGAGTGACTAAATAGTTTTATGTAAATGAGTTTCACAGGATGTCAGTGGCAGGCCAGGTCCCAAATCCCCAAGGCCCAATAGCTCCAAAGCAGGAAGAAGCCACTCATCGAATAGGTCTCTCGGGGGCGTCTGGTCATGCATATACCCTAAAGTGAAGACGAATTGTATCGTCAATGGACGGCAAATTGGGCCCAAGTCATTATGTAGGACAGAAAAGCTACAAGGAGGCTCCTGTGCAAACATAGGAGAACCAGAAGGTTGCTTTTCAGATCACTGCCATGGCACTCCTAAAAATACCAGTGATGCCATGAAAAGGTTAGACCAATAATCAAAGCCAGAGTGTAATCCTAATGTAATATGGTGAGCAGATTTTGCTTCCATATGTTCTTATTGGATCCAGATGTGTAAGAGTGGTAGTAACATAAATAGGTACACGGTGAAGTGCTTATTTAAATGAAGAAAAAAAAGGATTATTATCTAACTTAAAAGAAAAAAAAAAAAAGCGTAGACTATCCAGTGACTTTTGTTGAATTTGTTGGGGTCAGATGGGAAAGAAAGGTCACACAGATCCAAACACTCACTGCCACATCTGTACTTTTTCCACACCTGGATTAGTTTAAACGATCTCACCTTTAAGCACAAATTTCTTCTTGAAACATTAGCACTATTTGCTCACACTCTCTCTGTGTTTGAAACATTCTGTAACTTTATATCATTTCAATATAAGGGCTGCTGTTAACAATTACATCAGCTTAAAGAAGAAAATTTGAACAAATTTAGCTTCTGGGAGAAAATAAGCACTGGCAGTGACTTGATGAAGAAATGTAATAGACTAAATTAACATACTAAATATAATCAAAGTGTTTTGCATCTATTTTGTAAGACAAAATAATTATCTATTCCAGCATTAGAGTTCAAAAGTTCAGTAAAACAGAGAGCAATCTTAGCCAAATTAACACATCTGCAATGGAAAACTATTAATTGCAAAGAAAATGATAACATCTGTCTCTAAGTAACATCTGCTATCTCACTTTAAAATAAGAAGAACATTACAAAACTAAACTGGCTGAGACGATACTTGTGGGAAATTTTGAGAAGACAGATTTTATTTTTTATACTAGATCATAATCAGAGGATGACTCCTCTGCAGCTACATAATGAGATACAGACCAACTGTGAAGCTTCCAGAGCAGGATGTTTAATTCTTCTTAATTTGGTTCTAAAACAATTTCAGCTTGGATAGAAAAACAGAAGTGAGCTACTGTAGCTGCCAAAAGAGACTTGTAAATGGCGGTTTGTTGTAACAAATTAGCAAATGGAAAACAGTTAGGCAAAATATGGAAAAATACTAGTGGCAACATGCTCACAATAACGATTCTAAAATGCTGATGTTTAGCCCATTTTATTTAATAATTGCAAACCTAGAAAAGAGAGAGAGAGTGAGATTCAAGTTGAATATTGGTGATATTACAGTTGGAGTGGAAGGATCAACAAACTCTTGCTTATTTCACCTCCTAAATCAGATGCATTTAGCTTGCTTTTCCCTGGTCACCTGCAGTGGATTTATGCCTTAAGAGGGTCACGGCTGGAGGACAACTGAATTGGCTTGTTTCAGTCACAGCATTGTACATTAGTTGCTACAGAAGCTTTGAAAAACCCCATCAAACACACGGGACATGTGTTAACCATGTTTATGGTTGGTCCTTTTATTTTGACCCTGCCACAAAGGCAGTAGTTACTATAGACACGTCTTGATGCTCAATCTTCCAGCCAAAGAAATCCTAGAAAGCGGATTCTGTTCATCTGGACATTGTGTTTTCAGTGGAAGAGAAGTTTCATCGCCCACCCAAGTGATTTCTTCAAGTTTGCCCCAACTTATGAACAATACATTTGCATAATTACTGAAACTGGCACCGCTGGCTAAAATCTCTTATTAGTGAAATCAGTTTTATGATCAATAGTATGCAAATTGTCAAATGCAGTAGTCTCAAGGGATCATCAAGTTCAAGAAATAAAACAGTAATTTGGATACCCTTAGTTATGGTTGTAGACATATTTCAATCTGTACTGGACTAGTAACTGACAAACTGACAACTGAATGTGAGCTATTATACTTAAACACATAATACAGAGAATTACGAACCATTAGAAGATGAGAGAAGCAGGCACTAGGACCTGAAGCACTGGCGAGTCACACAGAGCTTGCAGCCTCTGAGAGCTTCTCACTTACTTTCAGAACAATGTTCAAACAAGTGCAAGACTCGGAAAAGACTGTGTGGGATAATTCACAGAAGAGTTTGCTCTTCGCCCTCTTGGCTTTCTCTGGAGTTGGACACAAACTGGAATATATTTCAGTAAGCGTGGGGAGTCGTACGACAGTGAGAGAAACTAGAGCTTTTTTCAGGTAGAGAACTACTTTATCATCATCTACACTGCATGGAACTACTATAGCCTCAAGGTAGATCACATACATACAAGTAGTCTAGTGTGTAATGTATAATTTCTAATCAATTTACAAACAAAGGAATTTTGTAGAATTGTGAAGATCGTTCTTGTTAGTGTGGAGAACAGGTATTGCACAAGATAAACTTTTATATGCAGCCCAAGACGATTTTAATATTTCCTGTTTCTCTATTTTACTGTAAATGCCTGCTGAAGATTCCTAGAAAAGGGGTTTAGTGTTGAAGTTTAACAGGGAGCTGATCATCTGCTTCATCTCCTCAGATACTGTTGAGGCTTAGCCTCATCAGGTTACAACAGCAGCGGTCAGACCTGCACTCGTTTCCTTGGGCTAGGTAATGTTCTCAAAGCATTCCTGCAGACTTTGTGTATTTGCATGGTATGTTGGACTGGAAACAAGAAGCTAGCTGCAGGGTAGTTTTCTCAAATTATGTATACCACAGAGTTAAGACAAATTATTGCATTCTTGGCATAATAGCAGGTGATTAAACTGGAGACAACTCGCTATGCTTTTTAGATAAAATTTGCTTTTAGAAATCTAACCAAAACTAACATATGATTCATTTTGGACCTATTAAAGAACTCATTTCCCTTCCTCTATTGAACCCATTCCTGAGAAATTCACTCAGACTTTGGTGGAGCGTTGAACATCTTCCAAGTATAGTGAGTTTCCTAACAGAACTAAATGAGCTAAATAATACATAGAGGAACAGAGCAGTTGGTCTACTGTTATCAGCTGACATGAAAACCAAAATGCATACAAAAAGACGTCTTTTCACTCAAACAGTGGGAGCAGTAGGGAGTTTACATGGGTAAGCAGCTATGAAATTAGAGGCTGTTTTCTTAAGAGGAGTTTGGTCTCACTGATTAACTGATTTGCATTTGATGTGAAAAGGTCAGCAAATAAAAACAGATGAATTTTTCTCAAGCTCTCACTACATTGCCAAATGCTCATTTTCTATCACTGGAAGATCATTTTCAATTTTACACTCCATCATCTGGAGCAGATGTAGTCTTCTAGTCTTTTGGAGTGTCTTTGGAGAAGCAGCAGGAGTTGATTCAAATAGTGTAGTTGAGTCAATAAGGCTTTTAAAGAGAACTTGTTGCTGTGTTTTCTGACGTAGGACAATAAGCAATGACCACAAGTGTGCTTGTGGATAAAATAGCACTGACTATACCAAAAATAAAAATAAAAATTACCATGCAGCTCTTTGACTGAGTTTTTCTACTTTTAAAGCAAGTAAAAATAAAAAGTCCAAGCTTTCTTGAACTTCACTCATGCTAAGGAACAGCATATTGTTAAGTATGCCAATTATGTGCTTTTTTTAATTCATAAAAATTGGATGGATGGAAGGAATGTATTTCATCACATCTTTAATTTATTTACTATTGTGTCTGAACTTTTAACCTAATGTGCTAATCAAGGTGACAGGACCTGATAAGGTACTTTCCCAGAAAAGAAGGTTGCACAGACTCTCTAGATGTTTTCGTAACGCTTCCAGATTTAGTCTGCACGTAATGAATACTTTCATCTCTGAATCATCAGTTGAATATTTTTTTCCCCATCAGTCGATCAGTTGTTTGTGTGATAAAATGGAAAACATGTCTATCACAGGCTGCAAGACGGAATGTGACATCTGTGAATTGCTTTTTAGCACAGCAGCTGTATATCCACATTGCTGAGCAATCTGTTCCACAGGTGGATGGACAGAATCTGGCAGTCCAGATTTAAATTCTTCAGACAGGTTGCAGATGCTTTATGGCCCATTGGAGTAGAACCAGTGTGTGAAGGTTTCTATTCATTTTTGAAAAAAACAAAAAAACAACCCCCCCCCCCAGAAAATAAATAAACATCTCTGTCAAGACCACCTACTTATACCTTAATCTAGAAGAACAGAAAGTGAAACAAATGGCGTCTACAGTAGAGATGTGGTGGTGAAAACATACAGCTGCATTCTGGATTACTGTCATCTTGAATTTTGTTATCATTCAGCTTTTCTTTAGATTGACAGGTACTTGTCTGGTTCTTCTCAGCTCTCTGTATGGTTGCCAATTAAATGAAGTCCAGTCCTAGCTTGTTGATGACAAAAAAGAATTCCTGGAACTTGCATGTATGTCTGAAACACCAGTTTCATATCAAATACACAAGCGTGAGTAGTTTGTGCCAAATAATTGGAAGCATGGTGTACAACAGATGTTGCTACAAAGCAGCTCCCTGGGAAGCTGTGCACTACATCTGAATGTACACAGTCGCAATGGTAATATCCTTTGATATTTTGCTGCCATGCAAAAACAAATAACACACACAAGTCCAAAAGCACAAGATATATAAAAACAGCTTCTATTCTATCAATACCAAGTTTAACATTGACTCTGAACAATAACCAATTTGGTGCCAAGCTCAATTCAAAGTTCACATTTCAGTTTACTTTGGAAACTCTCAGTACTTTTGGGCATTATTGGTATCTTCTTTAGTAATACTTCATACTTTATATTTTAGCATATAATCTTTTTGGAATTCTTTACTTTGTTCGTGACACACTCAGCAACTGAAGCAGGCTTTATAAAGCAGAGGGCTCAAATCAGTAAAGCTTGTCTCTGGATGATGTGCAGTTACATGTATATGGCTACAGCTTTGTCAACTTTGACTTTAATTATAGTGGAATGGAAGTAAACTTTACAGACAGTTTTATACTGAGCAGTTTTTTAGAATATAAGTAGTGATGCTACCTTTATACTATTTTCACCCTTGTTCATTAACATTGTATATGACCTTGTTAAAATACACAAAACACATATTTCCAGAATCCTCCTCTTCTTCTATCCTCAAAAAGAGCATGACAGTAATTGTCTACAGCAACGGAAGCCTCCATTACTCCGCCCCTCACTGGCATCAACCTGATTGGCAACCTTTCATATATAATTGCATCAGCATCCATCCTTCTATGCAGACATGTCTCATCATCTTTTGTAGCCAAGGGCACTGTTCAAGGAGCGCGGTAACACTTACAAAGCACAGAAAAACATGGGGTACCGTTAAAACCTTCTGCTGTACAACTGCAGACAATTATTTCTCTTAATTACTCAGCAGGAGCTCCTCAGTTTGATATCACATTGAGAACATGAAGTTCACTATAGTTAGAGGAAGTGCATTAACATGGCACATAAAAACAAGAGCTGTCTGGGACTGTATGTCTTTGCCAAGTTTGAAAAATTCCAATATGAATGAATTGACTAACTGGATCCAGAAGGATAACTGGATATCCATTAGGTGTGCAATGTTTTTTGTTTCGGATTCGTAAAGATGCAAATTTGTCCAGTTGTGTTCTCTCTTGCAATTGTAAATAGCTTCTCCAAAATATTCCTAAAAGTTAAATTTCCTAAAAGTTCAGAACTTCCAAGTTGGGCAAAGCCCCACCTCTATTCATGTTTTTATGGAAATCCTTACATAACTTCCACGTGAACCTACTATCAAACAGCAAATGGAAAACAGATAAACCAAGCCAGTCACACACTGGGTGTTAACAAAGTAAAACTATATATGTGTGGATTTGAGCAGCAGCTAAAACAGGCCTGTGCCTGTGATTAAGCTGTATTGCCTCTCTCCAGTGAAGTGCCCTTGCAAGCAGGAGTGCCTCATCATCTGAGAGCACAAGTTTCAATAAGGCCACACACACACAGTGTGTGAACTGTGATTCATTCTCCTTATCCAGCACAGCAACTACAAGTCAACTCCATAACCCATCGGTAACATCAGCTCTTTCATTTAGAGCCTACTCTAAATTGACAGCGAAAGAGAAATAATGCTCTTTTGTCTTTCAGTGTCAATTACTTCAGCATGTTTTCAGAATATTTAGTTATTTATTTAAAAAATCTTTCAAATCAAAATTGATGCTGATGATTACCATTTTCCACTATCCGCCAAAGTGCCAAACTACTAACACAGATAAATAAGCTTGTCCCGTGTGTATTCACTGACTGGAACCGCTGCTTTTCCATGCTTGTATTTTGCCTGAGTCATCAGGTATGGACTAATTGTGTGAAGGAAAATTCCTTTTGATTCGAGCCAGTAAAAACACACAAAGCAAAAGCCCAGAAGACCACTAAAAGAGACCACATACAAACAGTCAAATTTGCTTGAAAAATAAACCGTTAAATACAGCAACATGCGTGCATTTTTACATATACACTGCAGCTTTTTTGATGTTACGTTATTTACTCTGCATAAAAGCAGAGGAGAATTTATTTGGAAAAGCTGCAACCATAATATAGGGATTCAGAAAATTGCTGTGACGAAATCAGTGGCTACAGTAAAAAAGGGCCACAAAGGTGTAAGAGTGTATGCAAGAAGCAGTTGATTGGCCATAAAGGTGCAGCTATATCACACGCTCACTGAACCAAAACTTTAAACAGTCACTTTGGTAAGAGCTTGCCGCAAAATGGAAACAAAAGCCAGAAAAGGAAATCCAGTCGCTTTTTCCACAAGGTGACAAAGCAACAGCGATAGTTCAGAACCTCCTGATATTTGTTACACCGGTGCTTAAAATACTTTACTCTGCAAATGCATAACTTCAAAAGACACAGACATCAAGTCACTGGAACACTATGGACCAAATATAAGTGATGGCTGGATTCTTTTAAGACCAAAAACATATTGTGGGTAACTTTTTTTAGAGAAACATGACTGCTAAACATTAAAAATGAAATCCGATGCTCGAATTGGCCCTTTTTGGTAATTGTGCTGACAGACACAAACAGCAAAGGCTCAAGAGGGCCTCTTATTTGTGGAGTAAATGTTTTTTCAGTCACATAAATAAATAAATAAATAAATAAAATCTCAAAAGGTGAAACAATAATCTTCCTGCCACTCTAAAAGATCTGCATAATATTTATTATGACAGGGACAGATTCAACGCTGGTCGCAGCAAGAGTCTGTAAATGAACAGAGAAATGAAAGCAGCTATTCAGTCCAGGCGTAGAAGGCTTATCTGATCTGGCAATTGATGTTTTAATGTTCTGCAGTAATTGCACTGGCTGCAATCTTTAACATAAAAACAATAAACAAACATTATCAGCCAAAGAGATGGAAACAGCTCTGGTGCACTGAGGCTAATCTTAAATGGACTGAAGTTAAATCACAAGTAAACTTGATAGTGATATACAGTTCATCTCAGGCTAACAAGGTCTGCCATAGTTTAAG
Source organism: Haplochromis burtoni (assembly GCF_018398535.1). Lineage (NCBI taxonomy): Eukaryota > Metazoa > Chordata > Actinopteri > Cichliformes > Cichlidae > Haplochromis > Haplochromis burtoni. The sequence continues at coordinate 86,621 of NW_024582714.1, forward strand.
CACAAGCTAAACTTCCACCACATTGTTGAACGTGATGATGCTGACACCTCCCAGCAGTCACTGTTGTAAGTGTATATCTTGCTAAGTTTTTTGGAGTACTTGAGCAGAGCCTGTGCCTTCCTTCAGTCTCTTGTGTTTAGTTACACTGTGTATAGAGACTGGGGTCAGCTGTGTTTCCTCAGTGCACTGAGACCAAACACAACCATCAGTGAGTAATGAAACTGTCCTTGTTAAATCCACCATTTACCACTCTCATGTGGTTGTTTCTGTTGTAGTCCCTGATTATATTTCATGTCTTGGGTTTGGGAAATATAAAGAAAGATGCAGTACGACTTTATGATGCATTCTTTCTGTAGCCGTTTTCACTTATCTTTGATGTCACGAACTTCAACAGATTATGTTGTGTGTCTGTGTGTAGATGTTAGGTCTGCTGTTTAATCCGAGAGGTCACAAAGGAAGTATGGTCCAAGTCAAGACCTCTTTTGCTAACTGCTTAACTTGTAAATACTAAATCACAAAGCTGCATTATAATTTGAGCAGATTGTGTATCTTATCACACGAACATAAACAATAGGCTGCTATAGTCATCCAGATGTTGCAGTGTGTGTATTCTCAGCGATAACTCTAAAGTTTCAGTCTGTTCCATCACTAAAAGTTTTGGAGCAAGAGACTGAATCCACTCTTTAACTTTTGCTGATAGACCGACCCTCTCTGATCTGCTCTTTGGCACGACACATTTCAGTCTCAGTTTGGACCTGATGTGGTCTTTTGAGTTCCAGCGCCAAGGAGACTTCCACACATCTGCCTTAAATCACAGCCGACTGCAAGCCCCGTTTCTCAAAACAAAGGTCATGCTGCATTTGAAATGGTTTCGCACATAGTTGCCTGATAACAGTAAAACAGAAAATCGCCTCAACTAGATGCAACAGGACAGCAGTCAAGAGAACGTGGAAATCAAAGCCTTCAATTGCATGCCATTATCTTTCTTAACATGATTCCTTTGAGCAGTTGCCAAAAAAAAAAAATTAAGATGTTTCACTTGTGCACAAGCTGAGACAGGTTTGCACTAATGGAAAAACCATTCATTCACAACATCCTTTTGAATATTGTCATCACGTGTATATTTGAATATTGCAATAATCAAATGTGTGCATGTGGCCAGAACCTTTGCATAATCAATGGTAATAGATAGATAGATAGATAGATAGATAGATAGATAGATAGATAGATAGATAGATAGATAGATAGATAGATAGATAGATAGATAGATAGATAGATAGATAGATAGATAGATAGATAGATAGATAGATAGATAGATAGATAGATAGATAGATAGATAGATAGATAGATAGATATAGATAGATAGATAGATAGATAGATAGATAGATAGATAGATAGATAGATAGATAGATAGATAGATAGATAGATAGATAGATAGATAGATAGATAAGATAGATAGATAGATAGATAGATGTGTACTGTACATTACACTGCTTTTTAATTATACTGCTGGTAGTCTTAAAAGTCAACATTTGAAATTTTACTGTTTACACCCCCTAGCCCACTCTTTACTCATTTTGATTGAGGAAAATAAACAATGGAAAGTATCCAAACTCATTCTATGCTAATGCAAAGTTAGTTTGAAGCTCTGGTGTAAAGGAGATATTTCTTCATAATTTCAAGGGCGGAAATTTTGTTTACTCCAGATTTCCAAAACAGATCTCAGCTGAGATTTCTTGATGTTACCCAACCAAAGCTGCAGTCTGCTGAAAATCTTTCACTCACTAATATCATTCTTTCAGCAGCTACTTTTACTATCTATATTCCCAATTATCATCTGCAGCTGTTGCTCCTGTGTGGGTGTGCTGCTTCGTTGACAAAAAGACTCCAATTTAAATACACAGCAGGTGGCCTGATGCAAGATCTGTATTCATAGTGAACAACCATTTCTCCAAAGGGAGTATCAATGAGAATCCAAGAACTGAACTATCATTCATATTTACACTGCAGGAACACAGTCATAGGATATTTTTATTCTTATCAAATCTGAATGTGTGTTTTTAGCCCTTCTTTATTGTATAGTTAGTGAGAATATAGCTACATTAAAACTTTGTCATAAAAAGTAAAATAAAAGTATAACTTTGTAACGGCAGAGAAGATCCTGTGTCTTTTTGGCCTTTAATGTAACTTCTTCAAGTGTACCTACATGCTGTGAATCGTACAAAATAGCCGTAGGAAGGAAAATACTATACAGTAACCATAGAAACAAAATATGCCCCATTTACCCCTGAGTGAAAGCACTGCACAAGTTAAGAGATGTTTAGACATGGTCATTGCTGCATCTTCCTGCCTCTCCTAGCGTATCCATGAAAACACCACAGCAGAGCAACATATGTGGTTAATGAAGGGATTCGTATCCATCAATTAAGTATGCGTGACTCAGAAAAAAAAGAAACGGGTAATACAGGGAATTAAATGTTTTGTCAGCTACAAAAATCTAATGTTGCGCCATATATTGGCATGGTGACAACTGAGCAAAAATATCTTAAGGGTTTTAGAATTTATTCATAAATACTTGCTTTTCGCTTCCAAAGTCCAGTCGGACCTTTGACAGCACAAAAATCCATGTACAAAGCTGTAAAGTTTTAATCAGAACTGTTCAAAGAGAAAATAAAATCTGACAATGTGAAAACTAGAAGAGTACAGTCCTCCACCAGAGCTAAAAATTTAATGGGTGCTTCCATTGACACTATAGGGGATGATACTCCAAAAATTAGCAGACATCTACATGGAAACTGGATGGCTGTTGTCCTGTCCGTGCTTCCAATCAACAGCCGAACTGGAAATTATACAATCTAATCATGTTGTTGCACTGACAGGTGCATAAAATGGAGGTTCAGAGTTTAACTCCTTCCCTAGTGGACAGCTACTAGGGTTAGCTCTTGTTTCTCTTTTTGAAACGTAGAAATTTCAATCTTATTTTAGGCCTGCTTCCAGAACAAAATGAGCATCATTTAGTGAGGGTGATCTATAAAGCTTGCTAGCCATAGAAAAACCTGGACCATATTGTAATGGTCATGAAACTAAATCTTTATATACTGAGATGTCAAAACTCATGATTAAAGCTACATCTATTTATGGATACATCCATATCTGTTTTGCTTAGCAGGAAATTTGGAAATATAATATTGTATTTAATAGAGATGGCACGATACCACTTTTTTATGTCCGATACCGATATCATAAATTTGGATATCTGCCGATACCGATATGAATCCGATATAGTGTGTTTTTTAATCAATAAAACTGTTTTTTAATATCTTGCTGCATTTTGTATAAGTTCATACTCAAGTTAAAAAAACAAAAAAAACACTAAAGCTATTCTGTTATACCTGTATGCAAAAAATACACTGCACCCAAAATATTTCATAGTTCAGCAATACTGATCAATCTAATAAACTTAAACCTACTCCATCCTCCCTATTCTGGTATTTTAAAGAGTAAGCAACCTAACTAATAGGGTTCCAACTCCCAGCAAAAAAAAAAAAAAAAATAGGGAACCCCTCCACCTCATGATGCTTAATCGACGTAATCAACTTTAATTTGATGCAGTGTGAAAAAAAAATGCACAGAAATCAATTATTTTTCAAGAACAATTAAATAGATTCAACATCTTTCCAGACTGCACAGATGTACCTTCCCAAAGGAAAAAGTACTATAGCTTACTAGGGTATATTAGACTTAATAGTTACTATATACAGTAATGGACTTCTATACATTTTACATCAGATTAAAACTTTGGGTGTAAGATTCGGATAATTATTTATTAAAAGCTAGACATTTTAAATGAGAATAAGAAGAAAAGTATGTCTTTGTGCCCCCTCTTTCCCTGTTCATGCCCTATCGGCCCCCCTGGCTAAACTTTGCTAGATCTCGCCCCTGCACAGTTACCAGCCGTCAGCTACAGAAAGATCCTGTGTAGAAAGTAATATTAAATAAATTCTAACAACAGCTTATCAAGCCTTAAACGTGCTGCTGTTGTTCAGCCGCTGGTTTCCTCTTTCTGGTCGCAAAGTGGGCAATGAACAAACAAGAGAGACAGAAAAGCTGATCAGCTGATCATTAATCAGTTTCATGATTGAAGTAGCAGCAGGAGAGGGAGGGGGAGAGAGAGAGGCAGTCGCTCCATATATTGGTTGTTAAGCTTAATGTGGGAATGATTTACTAACATTCAGAGATGAACGTACACATTTGCTTTACTTCTCTCTGGGATAACTTCCTCGGAGATGAAATGCCGGATTGGTAGCGAGGCCACATTGCAAGTTTTGTGAGGTGCTTTTTTGATATTTAATGGATCGGATTACATTTTTTATTTCTCTCTATCTATCCGATCCAGTAATTTACGTCAGTATCAGACCAATACGTAATATCAGATCGGTCCATCTCTAATTCACAATTTATACTATTTTTTATTTTTAAGTTACATGGTCAGCTTTTGCCCCACATTTAGCAGATTAGCTAGTTAGCCAGGATCTGTGAGACACTGATGACATAATTTCTGTATGAAGAATATTTTAGAGCAAGACATTTGAGTATGCTGGACAAATCCCTTAAATGAAAGAATAAATTACTAACGGTGACAACCACAATCTATATTCCTTTGGCAATAAAGTATTGGGAAATTACTGTTTTCCTTTATGAGTTCGTTTAGTTTGATTTTAAATGTTGTCCACAGTACCACTACCTATTAAGCTTTTTTACAGCCACACTGTGGTCGAGGAAAGGAAACTTAACACATAAAACAAAACAATTGTAAAATCCTGGTAATTAAATTATTAATGCACTTAAAGCTCAAAATTTTACCATGACTGCAACTTTAGTGAATTTTGAGTCTGACGGTAAAAAGTCTGCACAAATGCAGCTTCAACTGGTGAGCAGTTTTGCATGAATGACCACAGCAACATAATCAGCAGCATGTCATTCAAAGCCCATTGGTGGCTTTCAGATAAAGTCGCCTGCACCTCCTTTCCTCTTTGAATGAGCGCCTAAGAGGATCAGGTTACTAGAGAGACTGTGTGACTTTTACCATATGAATGAAGCAAGAGGTAGATTGTCCCTGGTCTGCAGCCTGGGTTGTGTGCCACCACAGGCTGCTTGTCAGTCAACCCAGAAAGGGTCCATTAAACGGACTCCATTAGAGCTAATGAGTTGTAGGTCAGTGGCTATGGGTGGCCTCTCCATTCATGAGTAACAAACCATATAAATGGCAGGCTTGCTGATTTCATTAATTCACACCACCAAGAGGAAGAAATGTTGCCAGTGTTGCAGCAGAGCTTGCACAGTGTGCCATCAAGTAAAAGAGGAAGCAGAGTGCTCATTACCTCTGCACATCATTATAGGTAAGGCAGGGCTGCAAGCATCATTAACTTTTATTATAAATTAATTTGAGGTGTTAATCCCAGTTAATTTATTAGGGGTTGTTTTTTTTCCCCTGTTTTGTTAAACTAATTGTCCCCAAACACAAACAATAAAAAGGACAAGGAGGAAATCATTTGAATTTTCTGAATGAGTATTTTATATAGTTTATGCGAAGTAGCACATTACCTGTGTCCCAGATTAGTGCCAAGAGCACTATATTCATCTCAGAGATGTAGGCAGCAAATTCCACTGTACCATCTTGAAACCAGCACCAGGATTGAAACTTCTTGCAAGTAAGGCCAATAGCTTGGTAAACCTAACCACAAAAATTTTGTTTTTCATAAATAATTGGAATAAATTAATGGAGAAAAAATACAAAGGTGAGTTTTATATTAGTTCATGATATTGACTGACAAAATGACTTATCAGCAAATTTTGTACATGTCTGTGTATTACTTTGCACATGCTGCTTTTAGTCATTGCTGTAAATTCTAACATTATAGAACATGAAAAATGAACAGCAACAAGTGGCATTTCAGAAATGATGGTGTACATGCTTGAATGAAGCTTGGATATCCCACAGTATATTCTCATAAAGACTAGAGCTCTTCCCGAATCCCTGTGTAACCCCAACCAGCATACACAAAGCTCAGTATAGTAGAGAGTCAGCAGTGGCTAACCAGCTCCAAAACCTCATTAGATAAATAAGCACAAAGCAGCTATTATGAAAGTCTACAATCGGGAAATAAGAATATGGAAAAACGAATGGGGTGTGAAGGTATGGTAGCAGCAGCTGCATGGCCAAACCACAAATCGCATCCAGCTATTCTGAGGGAATACAGTACCAGTAAACTGAGGCAATTTTGCAGCTACTGAGCTCTGAATATTACACAAGCTGGGCCAGTGGTGTATTTTAGTCATAATCATATCACAGTAAAGTCCAATTTGAATGTGAAACAACAAAATTGAGCTTTTTGTTTGAACAACAGTGTGTATGGTAGATGAGACCAAAGTTGATTGGCTTAACCCATGTGGAAAATATATATATAAATCTTATAAAGTTTGTAGCTGTCTTGTGAGAAAGTTTTTTTCTATTTCTTTTCCATATGGGAAAGCTTATATTTTTTTTTTTCAAATTAGAAGATTTTTCCAATGTTGTATAATTTTTAACGTGCCAATAAATTATCCTTCCAAGTGTCAAAAGTCTTAGCAAAAGTTCAAAAGCCTACTCAAAACTCTCTTAACAATAGCTGTACATATAAATATGGAAATACCAAAAACAACCAAAGAAAAAAATAATTAAGCTCAGCCACACAAAGAAATAAACTCTTCTAAATACTCGTACATGTAGTCTATGAGCAAAATACCCAAACATTAACAGCTCACAAACTGTCAGCAGATCTAAGCGCATGGGCACACTTAGCTTGTTCAAGTTGAGTGAATCATAGCATTGGATAACTGATGAAACTTTAGTAAGTGGCCAGCTTTGGGTCTTAAAATATTTTCTAACTCCACATCCTTTTTAAGGTCAGTGGCTGAAACAGGCATCCATTAAAGAGACATGACAGATGGTAGAACTAGCTTACACCTTGCAACCACTTTTTTATGTTCATCTTGTTGGTACCTGGTAAGATCTCCTTCAGAGCTGCCTAGTTTCTTAGTGGCACAGGTTGAAGAAGGTGCTGGAAACAGACCGCATTTGCTGCAGATCCATGGTGCAAATCTTTGTGCCACCATATCACAACTGTATTCCATCTGATTAAAATCTGACTGTGGAAGCCATTTGTAAACTCAGTCAGTAAACTCTGTCATAGTAAAGAAATCAGCTTTGTGACATGACATGTTATACTGTTAGAAGCAACCATCACAAGATGCAGTGGTACACTGTGGTCACAAAGGGTAGTAGTGGGGTAGAAGTATGCAGTGAATCACAACCGACACCATGAACTGCTGATAAAATGCAGGATGGATCCATGCTTTCATGTTGTTTATGCCTAATTTAACCCTAGCAGTAGAAATCAGGACTCAGTTTCCTGCTCTCAGCTGCCGGGAGTTACACCCAGTGTGGTCCTCTGGTGGTGTAGCCCATCTGTTTCAAGGTTCATTGGCGCAAGAGATGTTCCTCTGAATGCCTCAGTTATAACGACTGGTTATTTGAGATACTGCTCTGTTCATATCAGCTTGAAACAGTCTGGCCATGCTCCTTTGACATCTGACATCAACAAGGCATTTTCTGCCAGAGAACAGCCACACACTGGATACTTTCTCTTTTTAGGACCAGTCTCTGTAAACCCTAGAGACGGTTATGTGGGAAAATTTCAGCAGATCAGCAGTTTCTGAGAAACTCAAACCAGCCTGTCTGGCACCAGCAACCATACTATGTTTAAAGTCACTTAAACCATCTTTCTTCCCCATTTTGATGCTCAGTTTGATTGGCTCATTAGATGTTGCGGTAAGAGCAGTTGAACAGATGTACCTAATAAAATAATGTATGTTACATAAACAATGGTCAGCACAGCGGTGGTTTTAATAACTGAAAAAAAAAACCCGCAAGTCTGAATATCAATAGCGCATGGTCATTATTATACTGATCATTAAAGACAGTAAAATTCTGATTTTAAAGTTTAATTTGATCACTTGGCTGTTCTCAAATATAAAAATTGGGAGATGTTGGATTACTGAACTATATTATGGTTTTATAGAAGCAGGGAGCATGAATCACTATGAA